>NC_039252.1:19696753-19751753 GCF_003368295.1 Carassius auratus
TGTTTCTGTGCATGTTCTGCTCTGGAGTGATAGAGGATTCTGATGGCTGAATGGCTCTACTTTGCTTTATTTTTAACCAGTCACCTGAGCCGTAAATAGCATGTGATTCAATGTATTTGTCACAGGTTTATGAACAACAATAATAATAATAATAATAATAATAAATTGTTCTACTATACAACATAATAAATTCTACTACAACATAATACATTATGGGTATTTTATGTTGCTTGAAACAGAATGTATTTCTTTCTAAATATGTCAATACTTTTATATGGCTGTAAACGGAAAAATATGCAATGTTTGAAGGTTTATATTCACTGAAAAACATCAGTTGGTTCTGGTGTAAGAACATTTTTCACATTTCTATTTCACATAGAAATTGCTAGTACATTCTACGGTTACAAAGAACATTAACATTAAATCAAGGGTGAAATTTTACAAAAACTAAAATAGTATTTTCTTGTAAAACATAGTTTAATTTTCCTGGTTAAAATAAATAAGATATTTTTGTTATATTTATAGCTTCTTTTTTTTACAGTAGACAAAAATTTTTTTCAGAATGTAATTTTTTTTACAGCGATAGAAACACGTTACCTGAAGTCTTTATATTATAATGCATAAAAAAAATCTAATAATGTATTAATTATGCCTTGTAATGCACCTTATAATGCATTGTGGTCTCTTAATTGTGGTTTCTTCATATGACATTAAAACACACACACAAGGTTTTTTCCCCAGATGTAACAAAAAATATGCAGATATTATATTTTTGCTTTGTTTACAATTATTAATGAAAATATATAATACATTAAAGGTACATTATGAAATATAATGCATTTTACAGTCTTACTGATGTTTTTTTGCCCACATGGTGTAGTTATGGCATCTAGCAGACAAATCTTTAACTTATTAAATTGGCACTGAATTCATCCAGACTATTTAATAGCGGTTCAGGTTTATAACAGGAACTTCTATAGGTCATTTCTAGAGCTTTTAGACACACCAGTACAGTAAGCTAAAGGTCAGCTATACAGAGCTTCGTTTAAACAAGCAAGATCTGTTTTTATTTGACATAATAGTGTAGAAGAACTTCCAATATAAAAAAATAAACAAACAAACAATAAAGTAGAACAGAACAAATGCAACTGGCAATGTTTTTGTTGTTAATTAAAATGAAAACAGCTACTAACTGAAAAATATATATATAAGCACACCATTAAAATTAAAATCACTTGAAAATATGTTGAAAACTGCAGTGCATATATTCCTCTTCTAATGGTATTATTTGTTTCCGTGTTGAATACAGCATTAAGCTTCACATTATTTACCGTGATGTTATTCTGAGAAGCAATTAAAAGGAAACATTACAGAACAGAGCAGAAGTGAATATTAGAAGATCAGTCATACCCATAATTACCTGCTCTGTCAAGGTATTTCTGAGTTTCACTGATCACGGACATTAATTATATCTCCTTTAAATACAATAAAAAGTAATGGGGGCCCTCCGGTAAAATGCTCCTGAATTCACAATGCCTAAATGAAGTTATCAGTTTTATTAATGGTCTCTATTCTTCTTCATCTATTATGAATCTTACAAGAGATCTATTTTACTGAGTGGTCAGGTTGCCGGAGAACGGTCCGACGTTATCGAGGGCAATTTCGAAATTAAATAGAGAGCCGGTCTTTTTTCGTGTGAAAATGAGTGCGGAGGAACGATACTTTAATCAGGAACGTCGTGAGGAACCGGCCCTCTTTAGGTAGCGTAATAGATGGGCCCCATTCATCACCTGCAAGCGTCTACAGTATGTAAAGAACGGAGCCGGGGCTGGAGAATGACAGTATTAATTACTATTCAATTATAAAAGCCTGGCCCATAAATAAAAATAAAAGAGGGTATTCATGAGGCATTTATAGAAATCCACTTGGGATGTGAAGGAAGGGCATTTTTTGAGATAAATAAATCAGAGAGTGTGCGGCTAGTCTCTCTGGAGTCACACAGCATGGCTTTACAGAGGAGAAACTATAGAGGAGATGTTACACAAGAGACAGAGAGAGAGAATTTTAATACGGACTTCAGGAAAGACTACTGTCAGTAAAAGTTAAAAGTCGAGACAGTCTGACTCTATGCTTTTAAAATGTCTTGGCCAACTTCTAAGTGTACATTGCATGTGTCATTCTTGGAAAGTCAGTTTCAGGAGACACGTCAGTGAGCTCAGTGCTAATTTTCAGCCAATTAATATATTTCTATTTCATTCAGTAATGAAATGAAAGTTCCATCCAATCAAAATGAGCTATACCACTGATATGTTAAGCACAGGGTTAGTATCATTAACTAAAACTATATTTAAAAAAATTATTATTATATTAAATATATTATTATATTAATATATTTTTGTTGTCATTTGAAATAAAATATATTTAAAGTGAAATACAAAAAAAATGTGATGTACTAAAGTAAAAAACTAAAAATTAAATAAATTAATATAATATATAGAAAATATAATTATAAAAACACAAAAAAACTATTAACTAAAATAAAAATGATAATTAAAATAGAAACTAATTAGAATATCAATGAAAACTATATGAGTGTCTCTTAAAATTAGTGATATTAAAATAAAACACTCTAAGCATTATATAATGTTTTAAATTTAGAACATAATATAACATAACATAGGACATTTAATAGTGTTGTAACCATGTCTTCTAAATAAGTCAAATAAAGTCACCAAAACATGAACTTCTGTTTAATTTTTCATTTGTGGCCAGTAAGAAAATTCTTGCACATTTTCCTCACAAAGAGTTCACATTAATGTCAAGCGTTTGTTGAAAAAAAAAAAACATATCTACAGCTAATGAACATGCAAAAAATTACTCTTTACCCTTTAAAATCATTTTTCTAGAAGCATTTTAATGAGTTTCCTTGACCAGATAAATAAATAAATAAATAAAGGCTTACTATTTAAGTTTAAATATAACTATCTGACTTTTTTGTTAGAATAATTATTAATAAGTATAATTAGTTTTCTAAATATTTGATAGTTCTGTTTAAAACATTAAAAAAATATTTTTTATTACATAATTAATTAGTTTAGTCCCTGGAATCACACAGTGCATTAGACATTTGAGCAAATATGTAACCCCTTATCAAAAAAACCTGGAAAATTCTGTATCAGTTTCCACAAAAATATGAAGCCACACAACTATTTTCAACATCAGAAATGTTTGCTGAGCAGTAAATCAGTATATAAGAATGATTTCTGAAGACTCATGTGACACTGAAGATTAAGCTTAACATCACAGGAATAAATTACATTTTAAAATATACTAAAATACAAAACAGATATTTATATAATAATTATATTTTACAATATTACAGTTTTTTTTAATCAGATAAATGCATCAGAATTTTTTGTGTATCATAATTTTTTGCACAGGTGAGCAATCACGTGTTTACAGAAATGTTTTATATCTAGTGAATTAAATGCATGTTTACAAAAAGCCTATTAATCCAAGTCAGTTCATTGTCCATCATTATTTTCTTCTTTCCTAAGCGGTGACATTTCTAAAAACTTTATGAACAGCATTGTTCCTGTGTGTGACATTTTCATTTGCCTTTAAAGCCGAGATGTTAGGACGTCACTCGCCTGTCCAGAGACTCAAAAATACAACGCGACATGGCTTCAAATCTTGAGAGCGCAGCTACTTTAGATGAAAGAGTGTGATGGGGCTTTCATCTCCAGAGAAAAGGTCACAAATACCCTGGTGCAATGTATCACATGCTGATAGATGTTTTAGATATGAGAAGAACTTGCAAAGACCTTGTTTAAATCTCCAGGTTAACGGTGCATCTGTGGCCAGATCGTCTTTGAAGCCCGGCCCGGCGGCTTCAAACACCAGCAATCGCTTCAGCCCCAAAGTTTCCTCCTCGCCCAGGGGAGCACGGGAAGGCTAGTTCTTCATAAAAAATAAAAATAAAAGTCAAATTTGCCAACCACAGTGAAATCCCCCTCATGGGGAACTTGAGGAGGCTGACATTTTTAGATCACAGGGTCAATACTTAAGTTAATGAACTTAAAGGGCACCTTAGATTCTTCTTTAACAGATCTGAGACCTCATTTATCACAAACTACCCATACTTATAATTCATTTAATCATTTTGAGATTTTAAGACAGTTTGTCACTAATAACCATGCCCAGATATACTTCTTTTGGCATTTTATACACTTATTCTAGGAGAAAGTCTACAAAATTCTGCAGAAATTCAATTGAACATGGTCACACATGTTTAACAGGACTGAGTAAATGTCAAAAAAGATTATAATTGTGTTATTTTATTATCATTGATATACTATTATAGTTTTTGGTAATGTTTTAAAATATATATATATATATATATATATATATATATATATATATATATATATATATATATATATATATATATATATATATATATATATATATATATTGTGCCTAAATTTTAATTTTAGTTACATTTGAGTAATTTTGTGTGTTTTGGTCGTTTTTTTTTTTTTTTTTACACCTCTAGTATCTATTATGTTTAAGATTTGTTTTTTGTTTTTTAGATTAGCAACTGCATAGAAACATCGTGGCATGTAGGAGATCAGCTTGTGGCTCTGTTGAGGTAGTAAGGAAGCCCAGGTTTCTTTGAATATGGCCTTTAACTCATCTGCATTTTTTGGTCTCTTGATTCTTGACAATAACCCATGGGTTCAGGTCTGGTGAGTTTGCTGGCCAGTCAAGCACACCAACACCATGGTCATTTAACCAACTTTTGGTGCTTTTAGCAGTTAGGGCAGGTGCCAAATCCTGCTGGAGAATTAAATCAGCATCTTCAAAAAGCTGTTCAGCAGAAGGAAGCATGAAGTGCTCCAAAATTTCTTGGTAAACGGGTGCAGTGACTTTGGTTTTCAAAAAAACACAACGTACCAACACAAGCAGATAACATTGCATCCCAAATCATCACAGACTGTGGAAACTTAGCACTGGACTTCAAGCAGCTTTTAGTATCTTTCAAAGACTTGATGCTATTAACATGGAAAACTTTAGTTTTGCCCATGTCCTAGAAATTAGCCAATCAGATGTTGTTGTTATTGAACATGCAGACTAACGTTCGCATAACTTACTATTTACTCACCTGTCAGTCACTTCACTTGTGCATGTAAATGCACATACAGCAAATCCAGCATGACTGGAGTGAGCCAGTGTGACCTTAAGCCTGATGCATGCATTCACGGCGCATTCCCGGCGTTCCCAGCGGAGGCACAGGGATTACAGACTCCTATCTCTCAAGGACACGCTCGCTCAGGTGAGCTGTGTGGTATCAGTGCCTGTGCTGTCCTTTGGTTCCCATAAGCCCCTGTGTGCCTAATTTAATCCCGCACGGCCCCCACACACCTCCCGCGGCCTGTGAAAATCCCATGGTTAATCTTAGTGTGTCATAAGAAATCCTGCTGCAACACACTCACATACACACACATTCAGCAGGAATTATTAATATGTGTGTTAATGTGATTTGCTTGAAACGCTTTGGGGGGTTTTCATGATATAGCTTAGCGTAATATTAGGGGTTTCAATTAAAGAGACAAATCCACACAATATCTGGAGTTAGTGCAGATGCATGTATCTTTATATAAATACACAAACCTTAAAATTCACTTTCTATGAATTCAGATCAATATCTGTTTTCAAAGTAGTATGTATTTAACTTTGTAAACACATAGTGATATGATGTGTCTATGGAAGGCAGACGGGGCCAAAACTCCACCATTTTTAATGTGCTTCTTTTGTATTCGTAGACATGCAGATTCTTGAAAATTTTATGGCATCAGTTTTCGCCACATTTCTTTAGTACCTGTAAAGCTGCGATTCATGTTTAGAGAACAAATATAACGCCTAATGTTTGCATACCAGCGTACCATTGTGACATCCTTCAGAAACATCAGGAATGAGGTCTGATGTTCAATTCCATTGTGACATATATGCAAATATAGTCTCAAATACAGAAATTTAATTGGCTGCTATGCATGTTGTCACATCGTGGATAAACAGTGCATACTGATACACTCACATTTTTAATTCTTATGTTTAAAGACTTTTGGCCCTGTCGGCCTTCCACGTGTCTGGCGTATTCAGGATTTCTGCATGTGACTGTGATGCTTAGCGCACCAGCATGTTTTACTGTGACAGTGTGGTAAAGCGCAACATTATCCCCTTAACAGATTACACACAAACACCAACGCGTATTTTCTGTCTGTCAGAGGTTCAGGTTTGAAAATATTACGCTCTGTGTGTTCCAGGCCCACTCATGATTGATAACCACATTGTCTAAATCAAGCATTATTTAATGCAATGATTAGTTTTAAAGCCATCAGATTGCGTAAGAAACAGATCACAGAGAGCTGACACTGATTTGCACAGGAGAGCATGAAAGGTTAAAGCATGCATAATTGAAAAGTAAGATCTGAAAATCTTGAGAATGTGAAAGTTCAAAAGGGGGCCTTCAAAGCCCTCATATGGAAATACTTTTTTTCCGAAAGAGCAAACAGTGGCAACTGGGTAAAATGTGAAGCACATTGATTGGTCAGTGCATTCTGTGGCTCCCACATTATGACCAGTGGCATTTACCAGCTCATTTCTGCAGTTAAAGTTGGACGCTCTTACTTGTATCTTACACTTTTTTTTTTTAATCATTGTGCTTTTTCCCTGAGGTGCACTTATAATGTTAGCCGAGGCTTTTGTGCTAAAAAATGTCATAGTTTAGTTTTAAAACCATTTTCTATGTTTTTCTAAATCCATTTATAAATTTGAAAATTTAATTTAAAAATAAATCTTCATTTATTCCATCAGGATGGTGAATGGATAAAAAGCAATAAAAAGCGACTCAAAAACCTGTTATTCATTTCATGGGTTAATAAAATGAAATAAGTTGTTATAAAAAATGTTTTTTTTTTTTTGAATAAGCAAACCAGTTTTTAAAAAATTTGGGTAGGGGGGAATAAATGCCTACATTAGTCAGATATGATCTTAAGAACATTCTCCAGCAAACATCAATAGCCTTAAGGAAGAACTTTACTACTTTTCACCCCTGACTTCCTTCTGGATATCTTCTCAAACCTCACTCAAGGAACATTTCCAAAAAATGTTTCCTTCCATATTCTTGTCAAAGCACAACACTGAGGGTATCCAGCCAGCTGGTATTGCTCCAACAATATAAAACCTTGAGTCTTTGCCTTATTTTGGAATACAACAGTTCTTAGACCAAACTGAGATCATTAGATCATTCCTCTAATACATTCCCATACTGAATTTAGTGTATCTACAGTAAGCAGTTCTACGTGCTCTGGTCAGTCTCAGACACTTAAACCTTATTCATTCAACTTGACTGTTTACACAAATGATGCAAGGAAAGAATGGAAATACACAGCTAAACATTACCATGAAGTGAACTTTGTTTGATCAATCAGGATAGAGTATATAGTGACACAAAACAAGTAAATCATCTGATCCATCGCTTATACTCACTAGTACTGCTGTTTCCCTCCAAAACCATGTCACTTCCTGGGCAGTGATGTCACTGAGGGAGTGGCTTTTGTTTGTTAAAGGGATTTTGCAAAAGACTAACAGGATGCCAGGAAAGATCAGCTCAAATAATATTCCCAAGTCTTTTATAAACCATCTTCTCAAATCAAAGTGATTTACAATTCACTTATATGTCTACTTAATTGTGATATTGAAATAAAAAAGTGAGTTTAATATTTTATCCGGTATATTAAAGCTGCGGTAGGTAATTTTTGACGCTCTAGCGGTTAATAAACAGAACTGCTTGCGTCTTGCGGAAGAACATTGAAGCCGGAACTACTTCTCTTTGTTTATGTCTATGAAGAATCACAAAGGTACTGGGTTACTCCGCCGCGGTACCCCCGAAGCAATCTAAAATAGTCCGAATATAAACACTTATTATAGGTGCACCCAAGTGATTCAGGACAAGCTAAAAACACGGTTTGGAAAATTGATTCATGGTGTACTCGCTTATTATATACATTTTTCTACATTTTGAACACAAACAAAGTTACGGACCGCAGCTCTGATTGGTTGTTTCTTACCGGGAGCGGTTTCTGCAAATGGCAATAGGACCACTGGGAGGAGCCAGAGGAGCTTGATTTTTTCACAGATTATCTGTCTCATATTCTACTGTCAGGACATAATGACAGGTTTAACAAATATGTAAAAAATACATTTTTACAAAAGTTACCTACAGCAGCTTTAAGAGACATTTAATAGGGGATGTGATGCATAATGTGACCTTGGAATACCTTCTGAGGCATTTTGGAGAGTTTTCTGTGGATGTGTGTCTGTGAGAGCAGGAGGTTGTGGTGTTCCTGGCTGCAGTCGTTCATTGTTTCAGCGATTCTGCTTCCTGTTGAGGCTGTGAGGGGTTCTGTCCGGCCCTGCCGGCTCTGCAGTAATTGTAGGGTGTTTGGGTCTGGTTGTCTTGTGATAAAGGATCAAAGTTGACCACTGCCCAGCACTAAATGCCTGTGTTAGGAACACATGTCAACAGACGACATTTACAACCAGCGTTTCCTCCCAAGGAGGAAGTGTACAGCGCTCTGCTGCCGTTACAATAGATACCGTATCTCTTTATCCGGCCGTTCAGAGCACTGGTCGAGGAGTTGAAGAAAAGGAAATTTCACAAATGTCTTATTAGCAATGAAAGGTATAAAAGGAACGTGTTTAATGATTTATAGCTGCATGCATTTTTTTTAAAATGTTATAATAATCAGTGTGTGTATGCTCAGAATGGCGATTTTTATAAATGGATCTTCTGCATGCATGGAATACCCAGATGACCTAATACATTTGCTAAATGTGAAGTATACAACCAGATCATGGTGTGTGAGAGCCAAATCCCACAATGCAATGCTCTAAGTTTGATTAATAAACCAGCCATGTTATGTTGTAATTTTTTAACTCTTTACTACTTATTTGATCATATGGTCAAAAGGTCCATTATGCAGAATTGAATAAAAATAAAGTAATAATAAATAAAACAATATTGCACAATTAAATATTCAACAATGGGAGAACATACTTAAACCTTTATTTACATGCATATCTTTGAAACATTTCGATACTGCATAAAGTTTTTGCATGCTATTTGTGTAGGCATAAAGTGCATTGCATGTGAATCAAAACAAAACTGCATTAAAAATACAAAATACATGAGAAATGGTCAGAAATGCTAATATTTCTGACATGCTAACTAGATGCCACTGAATTAATCAAGCAACATTGTTAAGTGATAACAATTTAACATATTACCTTTTAAAAGTGCTTTTCACACTTAAATAGTTAACCCAGGGTCATTCTCAGCCCCCTGGTAAATGAAATCCAAGGTTATTTTATTTCATGTTTCACACTGTTCATAACTTAGCTGCGGTTAACTATTAATATTCATATGGTGACCTTTCATAAAAAAATGGGTTAATGTTCTCATTTGCATATTTTATGGTGTCAGTGTTATTGATTGGAAGAATGCAGCATGCAACTGGTTTACATAACGTCTCTATCCTCCATTATGCAGAATTGAATATTTTGACATTTTTGACTATAAAAGGTAGGCATGAAAAGGTTTTACCCGAAATCAAAATGTTTTTTTTCCCTCTCTTTTCCCCTCAAATATTAAAAGGAGTTTCCGTAACTGTACAAAAATAATTTGGTTGATGGTTGCCAAGCATCTAGGTAGAACATTGTAACACAGCATCGATTCACACTGTACATGTTTAGCAGGGCAATGTGGGATTAACCCTGGGTTAAGTGTGAAACCTTCCTCTACTGGTGATAAAAGCAGGGTTTAGAATAACAAAGTTTAGCACAGTGTGAAAAGCGGCTGTTTCACATACTATTTTTAAACCATAAAGTATATTCAGTGAGTTAATATTGTACTGTAAATATAAGCAAACATTAACGCCAGTGCTTGGTTTTTAGTGCACGACTCTTCTGAACGGCCTCATCCTGTGTCTGCGGTCAGTGGTGTGTTTTGCCAGGACTGAAGTCACAAAAAGCTTGAATTTGTCACCGTCTTCACTCAAGCACTTGGATATCTCCCCCTGAACCCCCCCGGCCTCCTGTTCCACACCGCTTTGGCAGGAACGGATCTCCTCACAGCCTTCAAAATGCTTCATGGGAATTACGGCTGAGGCTATTACAGTTTGTTCTTCCAAATGTACTGAGGGGCTGATGGTCTGGGCAAAGTGCTCCATCTTGGATTGACTGTGCATCTGTGCTCTCAGTAACAAAATGAGAGTGAAAAGCATTGGTCAGCACAGGTCTTCTTCCCATCTGTCCGTTCCGCTGATGAAGAGAGGTGGAAAAACTGCTAAACTCTGTGGTTTTTACAGCCTGAAGCAAACATGGAAAAGAATCCATATGCATTTTTTAAGTTAAAAGGGTCAGAGAGAGGGATTTTTCCTCTTTTGAAATAATTTTATAAATACTGTATACTGTGCAGAGGTTGCGACAGAATACATACTGTGGTGTTTTCATTAAACAGTAGCTTTGTTCAAGTATGGAGGTCATTTCTGTATCACTAAAAAGACTCTTTGTAGGAATAACTGGTTCAGCATGTCGAATAAAATATGAAATATTGGGAGAAAATTAAATTATACTCTAAATGGGAAACTAAAACTGCAAGTAACTGTCTTAAGTGAGTCATTGATTGATTCATTCGTTCAATCGATTTGTTCAAAACAACTGATTCATTCAGAAACGAAGCACAAGAATGTATGAATGGGTCACTGAATCATTGACAACAGATTCAAAACGAAGAATCATTTACTTTTTTCGTTGGCTGTATAGTGCAAAACAGACAGTATTATGTATAAATGATGTCACAATATTCATTTAGATGTAGCGTTTTTTTTAAATATACGTAGTTATGATATTAACATTACCATTGAATTATTAATAAAATAGTGATGGCAAAAGAGTATCGAGTTCAAGGCTGGCATTTCAAATCCCATTAATTTACGACAAACGTAATTTACACTGTGTGAAGTTGCCCACTTTATCAGTGTGAGAATGACTTTTTCCTGCAGTATTTAACATCGTTCAGTCCTTCACCTTCTTGACATCTCAATGGCTTTAAGCTCCTGGATGGTAATTCCTGGAAGTTTGCCATTAAAAGCAATTGAGAGCGTGAGAGGATCAGTTTGGGAGTAACTGTGGTCAACCTTATCATTCCGCTCCAAGTGTGAAGGAGAAACTCAAGTGTCATAATCTTCCACTGCAGCCTGTTTGTCCACTTCCTGTTTAGTTTAGACAAAAGGGACATGTCTTTGCAGAACTGGCATCTGGAAATGACCAAACTTTAAATCCTAAAGCTAATCTAACCCAGAAGCACAAGACAAAGGAAGGTTTGCTGGATTACCTAAAATTATAGACTTTATTTAAAACTGGGAGCATTTTCTTATTTATACTAACCCATTTGTTCCAAATCCAGTGAGCCGCTACCATTTTAAGCAGATTCACAATGCGTAGGATTGACTAAAATGCAGTCAGCACTATTATTTTATACAAGAAGTCTTATAAGAGTCTAAGAAATGTGTAAGAAATGATAATATAAATAGTAATTTATTATATATTATATTTAATATATATATATATATATTATATTTAATATATATATATATATATATATATATATATATATATATATATATATATATATATATATATATATATATATATATATATATATATATATATATATATAACAGATTCAAACCATGTGAAATGGAACATTTTCTCATTATTGGTCTATGTCCTGAACAGATGAACATTCTATGAAAATCAGTCATGAAAAAGTGAGTGTCGTGCACACAAATGACTCAATGATTTGCTTCCTCTCAAAAAACTAATTTTAATTAAAACAAAAATGTTGAATCATTAACAAGTTTATAAAACAGTGATTTAGTTACATAAATAAATTGATATCGGTGTATCAAATCTTAAATTCAACTTCATGAGAATGTTGACACGGGTGAAGAAGTACAATCGTTTACCTTTCATAATAAATAAAATGGAGAAAAATGATATCTCTGTTACTAAACGAACAAAAAAGAAAAGAAAAGAGCTACAGACATACCTCTAAGGAAGGGGACACTCGACAATGTTTTTGCACCAAAAAACATATGAAAACTGCTTTTTAAAATCACAGAATACAGAACCATTCAGTTAAAATTAAAGACCGTGAAGTTGGTTGGCTTTCATTATTAACGAACAAGTTTGGTAGTTAGAACTCCAGTTTGGTTATTTTAAAGCGTTAAGACAAGGCAAGAAAGAAGGCTGTTTTTGTTTCGTTGAGGAATTCTATAGGAACGACAAAAAGAAAAACAAAAAAACTAGAAACGTAAAAAATAAAATAGCGTTTAAAAAAAAACGTTTGAACAGTCAGACCTACACAGCAACTTTCTGTCTTGCACAAAGTTAAGATGTCAGCAGATAGGCATGTACATGTTATTGTGCATAAAAATGGAGCTTCGTTGTGACTCGATTATTGTGGAAAGAAACAAGAGCGTCAGGCCAATCGCTCAGCATGTTTGCGTTAACATCGATACTGTTGGATCTACATTTCTAGGCGTTTTTTGAGGCACATGGGCCTGCATTTCTTGCATTCCCAATTCTTAATGCTAAGGCTTGCTGCTCTGGTTCACTGGGTGTCCGTCCAAACACGGTCAGGTCTACGCCAACCCATCCTGGGCCGCTCAATCGTGCATCGGAGGTGGCTCTGCATAGATACCCAGCACACAGGTTCACTGCCCGATTCCAGCCCCGACAGCACGGCTGTGTTCGGAATAACACTCTAGCGTACTGCTTCTGCGGCTGCAGTGTGTAGTATGGACACTGTGCAATGCAATGCGCTTTAAATTGGATTAAATGTGAAAAACACCCAGTTTCATTTCCAAGATGAACTGAATTAAACATGCAACGTCATGAAATCACGTTAAACGTTAATTGTGGAATAATGCTTACTGTTTCGCATACTATTTGTCACGCAGTAAAGTGCGCTAGCCTTCTGTTCCGAACACAGCCTGAGGCTCGCGTTTAGTCCCTCTGATATGTTTTGTTTCAAACCAAGGTACTGCAGCTTCAAGTATTTTGCATTACATAGAATATTCTTTTTATAAATTAGTTAACGTATACATTTTTTCAATATTCAGACATATACTATCATATATACAGTACAATAAAATGCTCTCATTCTTTCATGACCATTTTTTTCTTCTTTTTTTCTTTCTTTTTTTTTTCAAAGAGAATCCCTGAGATGTATGTCGACAGTCGCTAAGTTTCCACAAGCGCAAGCACAATGGGGTTGTGTGTGTGAGCGTGTGTGTGAGACATGCTTTTGGACGAAACAGCACTGCAAAGCCACGCAATTAGCCTGGTGAACTGAAAGGGAAACTCAAAAAATGGAGATGTGTTTTAGTTTTTCTTGTTTCTAACACTTCTTTAGTACACTGGTAACGTGTGACTGGTTCAGGAAGGAGTAAAGCTGAAGCCGTACGAGGTACTTGTCACTTAGGATGGAGGTGTTGTTTGGTTTAAAGCCATATTTCTTCTTCACTTTGAGGCTGTGAATGTTAAACAGAGAGATCTGGAGTGCTGTGAGGACTTTTGCCACTGGACAACATATACTCAGTGTAAACCGAAACATTGTGACATACTCTCACACGCTTTCACACAAATAAAGGGGAAACACACAAACTTCCACAACATGACAACGTTCCACTTTTTTTTTCCAATTTTTTTTGCGCAAACGTAAGTCTATACACATAATACCGGTGTGGTTTGTATTGTTTTTGTCGTATCTTTTTGTTTTTTACTTAGAAAGTGTACAAAGATTGACTAGCCGAAGCGCTCGCGCACGAGCATCATGAGTTTCTTTTTGCCTTTGTATATCTGTTTCAGGTTGTCTATGAACTGTGTGAACTGAATGTGTCCGTCGTGCGCCATGAGGAAAGTCTCTCTGGCTTTGCTGAGGAACTCGATGAACTCGCTGTAGTGCCGCGGGCTGATGTGCGTGAGCCGCGAGTGTGTCGTGTTGATGTAGGCCCCGATCGTAGCGTCTAAGAGCTGTCTTAGTGGGGCTTTGTCCAATGACATCAACTTCCCAGAGTTCCTGCGGCTGTGCAGCGCCACCATGCCAGGTGTGGTCAGCGTGCAACGCCGCAATATGTCCGAAAGCACGGTGGCGCACTTGACGCTCTTCACCACCAGTGGGATGATGGCGGCGAGCTCGTTCTTTCCCAGCGAGTGGCTGAGCGCACAAGCCCAAAGCACATCATTGATGGCAGGATGCGTGTCCTGGTTGTAGCTCAGGTTCAAATGCGCCATCGCAAGGGTGGCCAGTTTGTAAGCGCGCATGGGGTAGCCGCGGTGCTCCATGTAGCGTGCGATGGTGAACAGCTGCGTGTAGCTCATGCCCGTGGTGGCCGCGTCCAGCACGATCTGGTAGGCCGTCTCGAAGGCGATGTGGTCCTTCTCGCAGAGCGTGAGGGCCGACAGAGCACAGTTCTGAGGGTCCTTCATGGCGCACTGCAGGGCTAACGTCCGCGCGCTGCTCGCCAGGTTCTCCTGCTGATGGCAGTCCAGGTGCAGCCGGACAATGGTGCTGTTGGACATGACCGTGGTGGCCACGATGCTTGTGGCTTCGGTGGGAGTGAAGAGGGTGAACCAGCTCTGCATGATGCTGTCCAGTGCGTAGACCCCTGCAGACACACGAAAAAGCAGAATGTCACTCAACTTCAAACTTTATTTATATATTTAATAATATTAAACCGTAATAATATAAATAATATAAACAACCAGTCTTCATGACTGTTTATAAAGTTATTCAAGCCAGTTTCGCTAAAATACCATGGTAAAATCACTGTAACAGCCTTGATTGCCTAGTTGCTTTTTTTGTGAACAGTGAAAGCTGAAGGCTCAAACTTACCAACTTCTGTGGCACATGTGACTAGCCATCGTACCATCTCTCGTCGCCGCCAGTTGAGTGTTGAAAGCGTCATACGCATTACCTGTGATTTATTAAAAAAAGTTAATGTAAGGATATGGGTAAAACCAGGTACAAGTGGAGATCACGGTGTGCTGATGCATGAAGAAGTGGATACCTGAAGACCCAGCTCCAGGGAGACCTTCAGCAGAGTGATGTCCGGCAGACTGTCCATGAGCGTCGCTATCTTAAAGGCATCCTGCGCCAGTTTGAAGATATGAGAGGAGGAGTGAATGTTCTTCTGTATGGACTCTAATACTGTCTCTAACCTTCGAGCATCACCTACAAACAACACAGGAAAACAGCGCGTTTTAAGACGTAAACAGCTATTAAAACTATGAGATCGTTTTTCATAATTTCAAAGTGCGCAAATCATGCAGTGACCAAAAAAGTACATAGAAAACACACACACACACACCCACACACACAGATAGACAGACAGATGTGATATAAATATTCATAATTCATCTTACACATCATAAGCAATTTAGATATATTATTTATAATTGGATGAAGAGATAATATGAACAGAGTTAATTTTTTTAACTCTCTCTCTCTCTATATATATATATATATATATATATACACATATAAATAAATGTATATATATATATATATATATATATATATATATATATATATATATTATAATAAATTGTAAATAAATATGTATGCATTCATGATTAAACATTGTTGTAAGCGTACAATTATTTAATATTAATATGATTTATTTAATTAAAGATGACCGAACATTGACTACTCAGATCCTCATGTCCATCTCTACTAAAAATACAAGGGAGGACAGAGAATGTTTAATATTTCATAAATATTTCATGGGATATAAACGGATTCATGCAAGTGATGGAATTTTGACATGACTGGCCATTTTTGTAAACACTGCAAAAAGTTACCAGTGACCTTGAAGAAAAATCAGGCACTCAAAAACCCTTTCACTTCGTCTACAGCACTGCATCTCTCAAGCGCGTGTGCGTGTACACACACACACACACACACAGCTGCATAATGAGCTGTGAGTCAGCACTAGTGCCAGACGCCCGGTGTGATGCAAGACACTGAGAAAACCTTCAAACGCTCAGTTCTGGGACAGGATTTCTATTTATCACCAGCATGCTGATTTCCTCTGATTTCAGCTTCTCTGCACTGCGGTGCAATTAGATCTTAAAAATAGTGCTGCGAATTTGCAACTTCTCCGAGCGTCTTGTTTCTCCAAACCGAGGAGACGAATGCAGATTTGATTTTAGGGTCAGGGCTCGTTGTTTTGCAGTCTACTAGCGGAAATGCGGTGCACAGGCCTGCCATTAAGCAAACAGCGCTGTTGTCAGGGTAATTGCAGCCTGCGCGTGAGTGATGGACGCGCTGGCGAATGCGAAGCTCTAACCTTTGGCTGCAGTGAGCATGGTGGAGGCCAGCTCGCACTGCTGGGACTCGATGTGGCTGAGGGTGAACCATCGCGGGTAACGATTGGGGACGACTGATACTATATGGTGAGGCCGGGACATGTCGCCCGAAGGAGCCGTGGATTCCAACACCGGTAACCTGCGAACAGAAAAAAGACACATACTGATTAACACCAGCTAGTTCCAAACCACATCTGAGTACAGTCAGTCATCAATAAAACAAAACAGTGGTATAAGTAAATGTTGCTTCTTTAGCATAAAACTATATTTTTCAGGCTGGTCCACAGCAGAAGTTTCCACTGGGGAAGCACAGTGTGTCGATCTCAAACAGAGGTTTTGCTGTATTGTTTTAGCCAGCTAACATGAGCCTGGAGGCGGCCCGCGGCCTTTACACACACCATTACTGACCATCCTTTTTGTCTGGACACTCAATTCACTTCTGAAAAACAACAACGAGGCCAACAGGTGCATCTGACTGGATTCTTTTTGAATCATGACACTAACTTAGATCTTAATAGGAGCATATTTTTGCAGTGCACTTACAAAATTGACATCCTCATTATGCATAGATTTCGAATATGATCTGGCTGTTAGTTGCATGTTGGGCATCTTTGTTGGCTATCTGAGGCTACCTTGGCTTTCTGGTCATGTGCAACTAAAAAATCTGATCATGCTTATTCATGTCGGAGCAGGATTTCGTTCTTCATCTCCAATGCGATGCAAATATGTCAAAGCGTCATGTCCTGGCATGGAGCTAATTACCAAGCCATCTACAAAGGGAATTGTATTATGAGGAGATCAGCCCTCGTCTGAGCCAATGCTATGGAGAGCAGTTATTTGGAGGCCACGGTCTTTTTATAGAGAAAGTCAATACTGAGCCCGAAGCTCCTGCACTGGCTAAATTTAGGTGGATCTTTGTTTGATACCATCGACTTTATACATGTATCCTGAGCTGCAAATCCCCCAGTAAACACAATCCAATCAAAATATAATACAATACCATACAGATTTGGATTTTTGTGTGTGTGGCTAGGTCAAAAAAGGTAAATTAATAAAACATATGAGAGAAAATTTGTGACAAGATGTCGATATAAATCTACTGAACCAGCCGGAAGGTGGAAACCAGCCATAAAGCATCATACGATCAAAGATAACACTGATGTTCACAAATGCATATTAAACATGAAATATGTTTGGACTGGGTGTGATCACATTGTGCAACATTTTAGCTTTCAGTGTGGATGGACCAATTATTGCATCACACATATTTAGGACACAGTTTAAGAATTTCTGTTACACATCAGCACTCATTTAAGAAACACAAGCATAACTAACAAAATCTTTCAGAGTAACGATATCCCAATTTTGTGCAGATTTTAACTGCAACTTGGTTGGAATCATAATACTCGAGTGAATGCACCAATTTACAAGCAGAACTGATTTTCAGTGTTAATTCGTAAAACTAAACGTAAATTGTTGCTTTGAAATAGGTAAATACATTAAATTTGCAATTTGGATGAAAACATCTATATTTGAATGAATGCAACAATTTATATTAAAAAAAAAAAGTATTTTCTGTGATAATTCTTAGAACTAAAATCAACTGTTGCTTTGAAACGAGTGTATCAATTTACGCAAGAATCCAATTTTGCGCATTTATTAAATTTGCAACTTGAATGGAAATATACATACATGTAAAGTTACATATTTGTGTGTCTTTTTTGGTAAATGACACACATTTGCATTAATTTACATATTTGTTGTTCCACGGATACAATTTTCAGTTCTATAAATAATTATCACCAAAATCTGTTTTGCTTCTTATTTCGTAAAACCAAATGTAGATCGCTGCTCTGAAACAAATGCATACATTTTGGCAAGATTACAATTTTGAACATATATCAAATTTGCAACTTGGATGGAAACATACAAACTGAAGTAAAGGCGAAAATTTTATGATGAAAATTTACATAAGAACAAGCAGAACTGATTTCAGTGTTAATAATTTGTAAAACTAAGCTTAAATTGAAACATGTCAATTAACTCAAAAATAGCTGAAAGAACGATTTCCATTCTGCTTGCGTTTCATGAATGTGTTGTGTGTGTGTGTGTGTGTGCTGACAAAGACTTAATTTAAATATTCAAAATATGTATTAAACAGGTTTTGTAAAGGCGCTTGAATAAATGTAAAATTGTTGCTAACATACACACACACACATACAGGGTTTGTACAAGTGCGCATACATAAACGGCCTCCAACTCACATGAGGAGTCGAGGGGGAGTGTGTGGTGAAAGGAGTGTTCTGCGTTACCTCTGCAGCCCAAATTAGACTCAACGACACATATTTATTATTCACACTTTTTCAAAAACTCATTTTCAGTGGCCATGAATTATTTAGCAGTTTTCCAAGCAAAAGGCGCCTTTTGATTAAACTGTGCCCCAGATAACCTCACGCCCTACACACACACACACACATCTGAGAATCAGCGAAGACGTAACCGTGCCTTCTCAGGGTGAGTAAAGTCAGTAAAAACATGAGATGCGAAGGGAAAATAAGCCACAGCCGTGGGCGTGTTCATTATTGTAGGTGGACGTGACTGAGTTTTAGCAGCGAGTGTCGCCCGTGCGGCCTGTGGAAACTCACCGCATTGCTCTCAGTGCAAGTTTATACGCCAGTTCGGCATCGTGAGGTAGGAGGCATGTGAAGAGATACTTGGCAAACGTGTGCATCGGAACGCTCTCTCTATAGATGAGCTCTCCCAAACCACTGTAGGGCCCACCTGGAAGAGAAAAACACAACCGTTCATGCACACAAAAACATACAGGAACAATTGCATTTACAGAAACTCCCAAACTTTTTTTTGTCAGCTAATTTTTACATTTACTTTAGTTCCCCTCACCCCAATATATTTTAACCCTAGAAATCCTACTACTGTATATTATTTTTTAAAACACAAGGCCTCTAAATGATCAACATGATCAAACTTCGCTGAAAAACCTGTTGCACACAATCTACTACATTCTCTGACCGATAGCTTTTAGGTTTTTTGTTAATAGTTATTGTTGTTAAGGGCCTTTAACAACTATACCAAACTGCATACTTTCTGAATAAAACTGATGTATTCTTTTCCTTTAAGCTCCAAATTTTCATTATATCACACTGTATGCATCCAATATGGTACTCAACAAATAACAGTTTTTTTTTTATCTTTAGATGACTAAAGGTTCAATAAACCATTGCATTTCAAATTTAAATTGCGTTATTTTTCTAATTTAATTTCTAGCTTTGCAGATTTGAATCAACTCATCAACTCCCCAGTTTAAGAAACACTGATTTAAGTTAACACAGTTTCAGTTTTCATTCATATGTACAACTCAATTTATGTAGGTGCAATGTTTCTGTGAAATGTTAAAAGCAATAGTCACAGTCACATAAGATGTAGATGAAACCTACAGAAAGTAAATGCAAAATCGTGAACAATGATTTGAATAAAGCTGTTGTACACCTTCGGAAGATACAGCACATGCCCTTCTGAAGGTGTGAGATGTGGTTAGAAATGCACAGATTTGTAGGTACAAACAGGGTGTAAAAGTGGGTTTGTGAGAAAGAAACGCCTTCGATGTTCATGTTTCACTTCGCAATCAAGTGATGCACAGTTGCACACACACCCAAGATACCCTTCAGCATGACACATCAAAACCACATAATGTACTGAGGTGCTGCCATTACTTTAACAATATTTGCATTCTGCTTTAAACACTGCCATGGTATTGTTAGCATATTACCATTGGTTTCCCTCCAACATCATAGATTGGTCGTACTGTAGGTCAGGAGTGAACATGGATAACAACATTTCTGAAAAGCGTCAAGCAATGTTATCCATTTCTAGGGGAAACGCACAAAAAGTGGGCAGTGGTGTTTCCGGGGCGAGTACAGATCGTTTTACAGACCCTCCCCCTCCTAATCCTCAAACCAGATGAAAACCACACGCCCACTTCCAAGCATGAAGGCCTTTTCACACTTGCCTACAAAATAAACTGCTATGCTATAAGACATATGTGAGAGCTTAGCTATTTCTGTCATTAGATTATTTTAGATTGAGAGCACAGCGACCACAAGCCGGTTCACAAATACAGAAAGCACTGGACACACAAACAGACACAGACAAACTTACCAAAATAAACATTCATAAGAGGCATACGTGCTACCAGCTACCTAAGCAGCATCAAAATAAAACCTCATATGTGATGCTTTGGATAGGCAGAAACTCACAAATAGCACCTGAATAGACTTAGCGTACTGCTAAGCTAACTCTGATAAGCATAAAACATATATTACACACAAATATTTAGTAATATTGTACAGAAGTATAACTAAATAATAAAGTATACACATAGTCAACATCTATCTCGACTAATTATTCATCAAGGATACAATATCTCACCAGAGTTTGTTGCAAAGCATTCTGGGATTGATCATGATCATGCCGCCTCATAACATCCCTTGTTTTGGCTAAATTATAAACAGCACTGCATGTATACTTTACAGAATATCTTGCGATGAGCTTTGAGTGAAACTTAAATAATTTAAATTACTATGTATTTAACTACTAAAAAGGCAAAAAAAAAACGTATTAACTGAATACTATGTAATTTATACTTATTAGATCTTCAAGCTGTTAACTTAGCATCATGCTAATGTGCTAAGCTAATGTGATAAACTAAAGTCCCTTTCAAGGAAAGTCTGCTTCCTTTTTATTTTTGCTATGTATTTTTCAGTGCGTTTGAACATGTGGCATGAGAGCACCAAGGCTTATCAGACATAGCAACAGCAACAAAGAAGGCAGGTCTTTGCAAAGAGTCAATTGGCTATTGGCTCTTTCAATTAAAAGGTAGGACATTCTGCAATTTTGTGCATTTAACATTTTCCCATTCATAGTAATAGGAGTAAACCATCTTGGTAAATATAAAGTGTTTGGTAAACCTCGGTTCAACTGAACCTTGGGAAGCATTACAGCAAGGAAGCTCACGAGGCTTGCAACAGAGCTACAGTCACGTCCTGCTGAAGATGCTAACTGAAAACACACACACAACAGCTGAGCATGCTAACTCTATTACAGCGTGTACTGGAAGGGGGTGGCATGCTCTGGATGTCTCTCAGTGTGAGAACGCTCTTGTTGTTTTGATGGATTTTCACATTTGGCCAGAACTCCCCCAAACCCTTTAGCCAATAGAATGCATGCCTTCCTGTTTATTGTGCCCCTGTCACGCTCTTGGCATATGCTGGGTGGAGGAATCCACACAGCAGGGCCAGTTTATCAGTTCTCTTCATTCTTTCAAAACAACCCAGTGGCGTTCAGAGCTTTGCCTCTGTAGGCAAAGACCATTTCATTTTACTCCCAACACCAGCCGCGACTGAAACAAACAGCCTCACCCCCCACTGAGTGCCTTTGCGCATGCTGAACACCGCTTTGAGGGAAATGCAACTTAATGGAGTCTGAAACTTTGTTAAAAGAGGAAAACAACTAGATTTTCTGAAGAAAACAAGCATGGTTCTTGCCCCTGCAAAGCACGCCACCATGCTGTTGAAGTTTGTAGCTTCACAACTTTTCTAGTTCATGCATTACTTAAGTTTCTGAATGATTTGCTAGACTGTTCTAAGTTAGTTGCTAAGGTATTCTTAGTGGTTAATAAGGCCTTGTGAAGTTAGCGACCATCTATCAAGACCCTACCTTTGCAACTGACAAGCATCCACCCAAAACACACTACCAATGCCCTATAAATGATTCAGAAACATCAGCAATGGATAAGCAATTACAGGTAAAATTGCTGAGCTAATTTCATGGTAGCGAATTTTGCAGGGGAGGCTTATATGAGGCTTTTGTGATACCTAGACAGTTTAACATCATCTTTGTTTAGTAAAAAATATGTGAGATTTAACTGTAGCTTTTTCAAGCTTTATTACAGTACCAACTTCCCGAGCATCGCCTTCTGCAACAACTACTGAACCAGCTAATCAAGGTCTTCAAGATTACTAGGAACATTCAATCAAGTGTGTTGGAACAGGTTTTAGCTCAGAGAGCAGAACTGGACACCCTTGGTATATAGTATGTGCTATTCTACAGCAGATTTTTAAAAAACACTTCACAAACTATTTGGCTAGATATTAAGCTGACACATAATGAAATCAGATGCACCCATTCCAGAATTGTTAGCTATGTCCAAATGGCTTCCCCAGGCTATTGCTTTCAGCCTCAGTTAATGAAAAACAAACAGCATTGTCGTCATTCCCTCGCACTGTAAATCACCAAGACTTACCCTCTAAAAGGAAGACAGCTTGCTTGCGGAAGATCTTGACCAGGGTGTCATCCAGGTCAACTTCCTGCAGCTTGGCGATCAGGTGCTCCTCGTTGCGGCACACCTTCTCTTGCGCGTAAAGTCCATCGGGCATGATTCTCTGCTGCCCCAGTCCCATCAGGGCCGTTTCCACCGCCAGGGCCAGATATGACTCACCCTCCTCTAGGAAGCGACGCGTGGACGGAAACAAGTGCAGCTCGCTGTGCTTGCTCGAGCTCATTGTGCTGGCTACAGAGGGTGAGAAACAGAAAGAGCATAAGAAACCGGGAGGTGGTGACACCTCCGGAGTTAACCACTGTAGTGAGACCTTCCTCCCAGGCACTGGTTCTTAGACAGGTCTTGTTGTATAATGAGGCACCAGAGAGGAACTCTGCCTGGACTCTGCCTGGTCTAATGAAGCAGCTCATCCTGATATGGCATAGGGCAAGGCATGCTCAATTAGGCTCCTGAGTGACTGAGGTAATACACTGTACCCTGCACTTGCAAATGTATTGGATGGTTCATGTATCACATTCATATCTGTGGGATGGTGCGAAATGCTATTGGATATGATGAGGCCCAGGCTGTATTTAGTATGTAGTAGAGAGTGAGAGAAAGACAGACAGACTGAGCCCCTGCTCTTCACTCTTCACTGATCTCCAGCTACATTGCTGCCAACTTCGACATGCAGCTCTGAGCCTCGCAAGGCTTCCCACCAACTCGGCATCAAATCCAGCTTTTTAATTGGCTGCACTGGAGTCGATTGAAAAGGCAGGTTTTTGTGCCGAGGATTAGCCCCTTAACCAATCAAAAAGCTGTATTTAGTGCCGAAGGCTCAACATCTCGGCCAATTAAAAGGCCAAATATGGTGCTAAGGATTGATGCCTAAAACAGTCTTTCGATTGGCTTTGAGAAAATTATCCTTAGCACTAAATGCAGCTATATTTTTGGATGAGAAGTCGATCCTTTGGCACCAAATTCAGTCTTCTTATTGGGTGTGAGGAACAGAACCTTTAGGTGCAATCAAAATGATGGATTTGTTGCTGAGGTGGCAGTCCCTCAGAACTAAACTGAGCCGTTTGATTAGCACCAAATTCAACCTGTTAATTTGCTAAGAGGTCAATCCCTATGGACTGAATAGAGCTTTTTAATTGGTTGCACAGTCATTGATTGAAAAGGCTGGATATGGTGCTAAATACTGACTCCTAAATCAGACTTTTGATTGCACCAATTTTTTGACAAGTTGAAAGGTTGAGCCTCAACACTAAAACAGCCTTTTGATTGGCCACGAGGAACCAATCCTTTGCAGCCAATACAAAGGCTGGATTTTTTTCCTAGGGAGTCAGTCCCTCAGAACTTAATCCAGCCATTTGATTTGCTGCAAATAAGTCAACCCTAGTCTTTTGATTGGCTATGAGGTATCTACCCATCTGATTGGCTGGGCATCACTGATCCCTCAGCACCAATTCCAGGCTTTTGATTGGTAGTAATGATTAATTCCCTTAGGTTTTTAAAATTGAGATTCCACCATGCAAACACTGGGCCAAAATGAGATGTGCTATGCATGAAGGCCTAAAGATATGCTTGATTAAAACAAGCTTTATAAAATGACTTTGGTGCAAACCCCTTCCTTAAAACCTTGAAAAATATGAAACGGGCCATGTATATATATTTTTTTAAAACATAGAAAAAAAAGAATTGGATTTCTGATCGTTCATGTCGTTACTATTTTAACAACAAATTGAATCCAGAGCTCCATGTTCTTGGTTACACATTAACACCATTGGCGACTCATTCGGGGCTAATAATGAGAAGCATCATAACATTTTAATGATGCCTCTTTGGACCCGTGCGGCTGGCTCCGGGAGGATTTAATGTCCTAATCAAAAATGAGCACAAAGAGGAAAGCTTGAGGCTTCAGACCTTCTTTTGTATTGCACTCCCACCACCAAATCGCTTTCTTTCTCCTTTCCTAATAAACTAAGTTCAAAGCCAACCACAGCAAGAGAGAAATAAGTGCTTTGGCTTGAGGAGAGCCTTGTCTACTCTTGGACTAACTGAACCTAACAGGAAGCCTCAGACAGGAAGCTGGGCAAAATCCTATCCTCATCAAAATCCCTTTTGCACTCCTAATCAGGTATGAGTTCATTAATGGGTTCAAGTGCGGATAGGAGTTTGCATGTACACTAGACCTATGGCTCTACGGTGTCCATCTTGAGTGGGCTTGCTAGAGATGGACGATCACACCCACCCTTTCAGGTGCCAATCAGAATGGACATGAGCCCAAAGGCAACAATAATGTATAATTGCA
This sequence comes from Carassius auratus, assembly GCF_003368295.1. Taxonomy (NCBI): domain Eukaryota; kingdom Metazoa; phylum Chordata; class Actinopteri; order Cypriniformes; family Cyprinidae; genus Carassius; species Carassius auratus. The sequence continues at coordinate 19,721,902 of NC_039252.1, forward strand.
GCACCGTGTTCTCTGATTGTGATACAGTCATCTCTCCAATCAAAGCTCATGAATAAAAGATTGGAACAGAAATCATTAAAATTAAAAGTGCATTAAAAATGCAGCAGGGAAGAATAAAGTTATGACTTTTAGGCTCAGATGAAAGAGGCTCACGCTTTACTCCTTTATCTTTTTAATCAGAGTCTAAAGTAATAGCATATGTGAGGTTAATTCGAGAGGGTTGATCGGTTCTACTACATTGTTCTAAAAACCTGAAAACTCTTGTTGCAAATAGAGGTTTTGTCGATAAAGCAAAAAGACGTACAACTTACATTCAGGCTTTTCCTAAGTGGAGCACATGGCGCATGAAATATGCTGTATAGATGTTTACATTAACAGTTTTTATAAATATTACAGAAGATGCTTAAGACGCCTGACGCTTTAACCGGGTGTTAATAGGACTTGACAGTTTCAGCTTGTTCGTAAAAACACTGTAAATAACATGAATCATGCTGCGGCATCTCACATCTTTGTACCTGAGAAATCTAGAAACCCGCCTTGCGAACTGTCTTCTTCCCCACGGCCCGTTTCCATCAGCGTGCTGAAGAGCGTTCCAATGGGGTCCAGAGGGTGTCCCACCCATCCCTCTAGATTAGTGATGGACGTCACCCCTTTATGAAGCAGATCTAGATAGAGAAAAAGATAAAGTGGTTTGTTTTTTTAATGGTACACAAAGAAACACTCTTTTTGACATTATGTAAGCAATGGCCTTAAAGCTCCCCATCTAGGCAAATTACATCACAGGGATGTCCCCTAAGCAAATGCTGTTCCAAAAAGAAGGTAAGAAAACTGCACTGCTTTACATGGTACTTTGTAATTGCCAGCACCTTGCAACTGTTCCAGAAAGCATTGCAACAAACTTGAGATCATTTTTCTCAATACTGACATGCATTGAAAAAAATAAAAATAAACGTAAAAAGGCACAATTTTACTCAAATTTGTGTTATTTATTGTGCTTATTAGGGTGAGTCATTATCAATATACGAGTCACACTCTAGTTGATTCTTAAGTCTTTTCAGATGACTAAAGAGAAATGATAAATATACGTAATTCAATAAAGAAACAAATACCTAACAGTGATAAAAATAGCACACAATCTACCAAAAGACAAAACCGTATCTAGAGTCTGACTATGTGAGTCGAACAATGGGAGACAGTGATTTCCTATAGCATCTGTCTTTTGTGGAAACACTGGTGTTTTACATAAAGCCCAGAACCGGGCCATAGAGCTTCCTCGCTCATTTGCATTATATGAATTATGCGTGGGCACTTTCACCACAACAAGCAGTCATCTGCATTTAAATGTAATTGACCTGGGCATGAGTGGACATTCAGCTCTAGTGAAGAGCAGTGCTGCATGAAACTGTTACCTGGCCATTAGGTACAGAGACAGCAAGCACAGGTACACAGTACTGAAAAGATAATTGGGTAACAATGCTAACATTTATTGGCCTTTTTGGCACTGTTAAGGATGCGGATGACAGAAAAAAGATGCGAAAATACAGAGAAAACATCTTGGATTTAAACTGCATGTATACGACAGCATCAAAGCATCTGCAAATCACTTAAATAAAAATGGATGTTATCTGGCAAACCAGGGGCTGTTGGAAATGCAATGAGGGTCTGTCCAATCTTAAAAAAAACTGTTTAAAGGGCACCTATTATGCAAAATTCACTTTTATGTTGTTGTTTGAACAGTGTTTGTACACAACCTGTTCAAACAACAACATAAAAGTGAATTTTGCATAATAGGTGCCCTTTAAACAGTTTTTTTAAGATTTTAAGATTTGTAAGATTTTAAGGATAACAATGCCCTCACTCCTTTTTTTAAATCCCCATGAATCATAAGCAGTGTCAAATAACGTGCCGTTTGCCAAATCGGTAAAATGTGACATCATATTTTACAAGCCCCACCCACGGACACTGCCGTTTTAGCAATGACCCCACCCTGAGTGAGCTGCACACAATCCTCTATGTTTATCTTCACGCTAGAGCGTTTAAAAGCAGCATTCAAGTAAGAAATGTTTTTATTAATTCTACAAAAGTTACTCAGTTCAGAGCAGAGTGTTTTTCTTGTTTGTCTGGGTCATATAAACAGCATACACACTACTGTTACTTAATACACAGATCTAATAAAGACATGTGATACCTTTCCCAGACATAACCAACTGTGTTTTTGTTACTTATATGTGTGTATTTAACAAACCTGACAGTTTAAGTGCAATAAGACATAGTACTCGCATGCCATGTAACAGCTGCTTTCTGTTTACTCAGAAAACAGTGTAATCTGAAGTCTAAACTGATATGGCTTTAAAACGCATAATTTCAGTGCGATAGACATGATGATCAAAATTAATGATGTTGTTAGGCAGAGTATCTGAGGTACAGCAGCTCATTTGTATTTAAAGAGAGAAGCACAAAAACAGCATGTTTCTGCTTCCACTCAAATAAATGATCTGTGGGGTATTTGGAGATTAAACTTCACAGACACATTCTGGGGACACCTGAGCTTTATATTAAATCTTGTAAAAAGAGGAATAATATGTGCCCTTTAAAATCTTTGAAATACTATGCAAATAAGCAGCAATGCGATGCATCAAATACCATTAAAAACTCAGACATGGGCTGCCTTTCCCAAAAGCATAATGAGCTAAGTTGATCATAGAGACCACTGGTGCCTTAGCAAGTTCATCTAAGGCACTGCATCATTCTATATGATTTATCTCCTTCCATATTTATGAAAATAATAAACGCAAGAAGTGATTATGCATTGTAACAACTTGCACACCAACGCTTTCCGCCACCAAATGTAAAATTTTAGTGGCAAGAAACCAATTCGACCGGCAATACAGTTTTTAACTGACCTTTCTTGTGGTTTCGGAAGAGCTCCAGCTGTTTCTGCTGCTGCCGGCGCAGGGTGTTGACGATGGCGATGGCCAATCGCAGTGCTTCCCGTGGGTAACCATGAGATCTCAGTGCATCTACCCTGGCGCAGGCCGTAGGCACGTGTTCTGTGATAGAAAGCCCCCCAAAAAATCCTTTAACAAATCTCAGATGGGCATAATAGAAACATATTCACCCGCACACAAAAGCCAGAAACTAAAAATGCCTTTCATATTCTTAGAAACTCTTGTTCTCGCTCCCTATAAAGCCTCCATTCATTGCTTTTTTCTTAAACTGACTCTGCTTTATTTCCTTATGCTATAGACTGCGTAACTCAAAGAGGCGAGTCAAGCAAACGTCTTTTTCCGGCCGAGATGCTCACCGTGCCACAGGAGCCAGCCGCGAGAGTCAAAGAGGGAATTTTCAGTGTTGTCATGGTAACAGTAGTTGGTGTAGAGGTCGTCGTTGATAATGTGCTGTAAGTGGCTGTCTTGCCAGTGGAGATCGCACGCCTCGATGGCTCGCGTGAAAACCGTCCGGTGGGGACGGGTGCCCGAATCTGAGGACGAAGAAGAGGAGGGAGGAGGAGGAGGTGAGACAGGGAAAAGGGAAAGGAAATTGCTCTGTCATTCTCAATGCTAGCTCTGAGAGCGAGGACCCTGGGGGTCTGTCAGTCAGGGGCAAACTGTAAAACCTTCGGAAATAAGTCCATAGATTAGTGCAGCGAGCTGAACTGTCATTTACAGGTGGTACAGATTCCGACATGACCACTGCAAGGTGGCATTACATGGGCTGGGTTATCTAGCATCACAAATTATTATATCACGCCCTTTGATCATATTTAATATGCAAAAACTCAGTTAACTATATGATGCGGGGACTTCTGTAAACATTTTTGAGTGATAACACGAATGAATAATTTAATCAGGCAGTCAAAAGTTTGTGGCAGCATTTATTTGATTAAAAATACAGTAAAAACAGTAATATTGTGAAATATGTTTACAATTTAAAATAACTGCTTTTTATTTGAATATATTGCAAAATGTTATTGATTTCTCTGATGCATAGCTTAATTTCTATGATCAAAAAACATTTCTTATTGTTATCAAAGTGAAAAACAGTTCATTCATTCATATTTTTGTGGAAATTGAGATACTTTTTTTATTAATCAGTGATGAACAATGTTCAAAATAACAGCATTTTTTTTGGAATAGAAACATCATAAATGCCTTAACTGGTCACTTTTGATACATTTAATGCATACTAGCTGAATAAACATTAGTTTCTTTCAACGATAAGATAAAATTATTACTGACCTCAAACTTTTGAACAGTCTAATAACACTTAAACAGCAAATGTAGTACACTGAGTTGAATTAATTCATTGTTTTATTGTCAACAAAAAAAATACAATATATCATAAATATTTGCTATATCACCCAGCCTTAGTGCATTACAGACAAAAAAAAAACTCTAATTAAATCTATACAACCTCTGTGCCAACCAGTCTAGAGCCCATTCATGCCCAAAATACCCATGCCTTAGGAAAAGGGGAAGTCATTTCACTGCAATTACCTGTCTGGAGCATGAATATTTATAACAAAACACATCATAAAATCTCTGCAGACGCTGTCGCCTTGGTATAAAAGACCTGACTAATCGAAAAGTTTCAATGGAGCTATTTCCCCCTCGCTTTCGCCCAGAGTTATGATTAGCACAGCAAGGACAAAAGCCAGGGAGGAAGTACTGAACCGCTGTTATTAGGGGCATTCCATTAGTCACACAAAGCCTAATAAAAAGGGGTGCACGTTGATTAAAACACCCCCGTTTTTGCCCCCACCACCGTGACATGCACACACACACACACACACACACTTACCTTGGTTGCCGTGTGCACCCTGAGGCAAGGCATTGGTTAAATTGGGCAGCTCGTTGCCGTGGTTACCGTCCTCCAAGGGACACACGTCCACACTGTTCCACTTCTTGAGCTGCCTGAGCCAAGCGGCCTTCTGTTCCGGCTTACAGTGGGGGTTCAGCACGATACACATCCACAAGGCACCTGGGAAAGACCGGGAGCGTCAACACAAAGCAATATGGAGGGATGCTTGGCGCTTCCTTAAGAAATAAATGATGTAGACCTCACCAAACAGCCTCCGAATCGGCCTGGGAGGTTCATACGGTACAAACAGACAGAGAGCTTCATTACAGCTGACAGACAAACAGATAAATAGGTCAGCTGACTGCTCGACTGAACGCTGTTAACTTTAACACAGACAAACGACCTCCGAGAGCTCATCAAATCACTTCCTTTATACTGCGCTTTACATCTGATGCTAATCAGATAATCCTGAGTCACTAATGACAGCAATTTCTCAGAATCAGCTTCATGTATTTTTGCTCAGGCTTACTGAAGATGACAAGGAACTGAATGCAATTCTTTTGATTGGATGAATAACCAGATATGATTTTTGGATTTATATTGTTGTGATGTATCTTTCTGCTCTGTGCGCAGTGAAAATGAAGATACAAAATTTGGGTGTGCAAATGAACAATGCAATTTAATAATGACAACATTATAAAAAAACTTTAAAAAACGATCTATCTACCTATCTCTCTATCTATGTCATTAAATGTAATCTGGAACACATAACTAGATTATATTACATTAAAAGTCAGACTACAATTGCTTTTTTATTGATTAAACGATTACATATTCACATGGTTGAAATGCCGATAAATCAAAATAATACTTTCTATCTTTTTATGAAGTGTTTGTTGCAATTTAAAAAAATATTTATTTAAATGTTATGATTTAATTGATTATTAGCTCTACATTAAACTCATATTAATAACATTAAACATTTTGTTGACAACAATGAATAGAAGATAAATTCTTTATCTTGGGTTTTTATATCGATATAACCTTAGTACAAAAGTAATATATATATATATATATATATATATATATATATATATATATATATATATATATATATATATATATATATATATATATATATATATATATATATACAAATATATAAAGTATAGTTTAAATCTGTTAACATGAACTGACATATCATTCGAGAGACTTACAGATATAAAAATTATAATTAACATTTATTTGGAGTGCTACTTGAGCACAATGCACATTTCTTAACATTAAGGCTGTGTTTTATTGTCACTACTGATGAGGATTGTATGATCTATGAATAATATTGGTCTTTAAATGCAAGTGTACCTGAAGAATGCTTGCAATAGTTCCACTTTAGAACAATCACATATACTTCAGTGTATCTTTAGTTGGAATTCAGCAAGAAATCAACAAAAGATTTCTGCACAATTAAAGTGCATGTCCAATTCAGCAGACTTTTAAGTATTCCAGTTTAGTATACTAAAAGTACAATTGCTTTTATTAGGTACATAAATATGTAAATCTATTTGTAGTATACTTAGCATGAAACAAATGCATTTCAAATACATTTACATTCAGTAATTTAGCAGACACTTATCCAAAGCGACTTACAAAATGAGTACAGTGGAAGCAATCAAAATCAACAAAAAAGCAATATTCAAAACCTATGACAAATCTCAGTTAGCCTAACGCAGTACACATAGCAAGGTTTTTATTTATTAAATAATAAATAAAAACATATAGAATAGAAAATACATTTAAGTATATATATTTTTATCTAGGGGGTACATGATTACCCTGTTTAAATCAATGTGAGGTCAAAAGTAATCTAAAAGTACAGTAGTCGGATTTTATCACCTGAAATGTGTAATGTAAAGGATTACTTGGATTACATTCCTAACTACAATATATATTTGTAATTAAACCAATTTTCTCATCTGTTGACCAACGTTACAGTAGATTTGGGAACTGATGAGAGAAAACCACTTCTAATTGGGCAAGCTAGCATTATTATTGGCCGATAACCTCAAAAAAAACTCCCCAAAATCACTCTATAATAGCACAATATCTACACAAATGGCTGCTGTCAATCTTGACAAATGCAACTGAGAAAAGCAGTTTTGTTTTCTGCAGTAATCTGTAATCTGATGATGAACAGTCCAGCTGATATGTTGGTTGATCAAAAATGATGGCAGTGTACTCTATAAATACACCAAATGCTCACAATCCCTGCTTTAAAAAAAAGAATACAAATAAATTAGAGGACATCCATCCAGAAATACAGGCCTCTTTCAAGCCAAAAGGTACAAAGAAGTTGAGCATAAAGCTCCGGATCGATACAAATACGTTCCTCACAGGGCAAAGCTCCTCCAGATCTCCAAGCAGAAACAACCCATGAGGTTCATCTCGCCTCTAATTCATCCCATTGGCTGCATCAGGGAGTGATGTATGGAGCCTGACACGAGCGCAGTGCCATACGGATCGTGTATGATGGTTTAATCACTCCCAGAGTGCTCCACAATGACACACTGAGAATACCTGCAAGAGCCAGCTGAGAGAACCAGAACCAGAGATGGAGGATGGGTGAAGGAGAAAACAATGAGACGGGGAGAAACGAAGCCAGCGGGAGAGACAAATCTATGATGGCAGCAGAGGAATTAGATAGTGGCGAGAGAAAAGAGCGGAAGACAAAGGAGGAGAGAGAGAGAGAGAGAGAGAGAGAAGACAAGATGTGAGGAAATCTGGAGGAGCACGGGAGGCTCGTGGGGGGATGGGACCGAGTCTCGGCTCTTTGTTTGGGCATGAAGGACAACAGACGTGGAAGAGATGAGAACACATGCACCAGAACATGCAAACACAGGACGCAGCAGTGTATCTGAAAAACGCAAAGCTCAGAGACATTAATGCCTCTCTGCCAGGAGAAGGTAAGAGGCAGGAGTCAGGGCGCAAATATCATCATCAAAGTATAATAAATGTAATATATTGTTTTATAATAATAATGTAGAATATAATATTACGTGCAAAGTTTTTTTGCTGCAAAATACTACTACTATTAATATAATAATAATAAATAATAATAATACAAATTATATATATTTATTTTTTTGTCCTGGGAAATAAAATAAAATAAAATTTGATAGCCAACAAAGTGTTTTTTTTTTTTTTTTTTTTTTTTTTATAAAATGGAAAAAAAATGCTGGGAAATAATAATAGGCATCAAATCATAATATAATATAATAATGACTTGATTGGCTCTAAGACAGGAGTAGGGTTAGAAATCAATCGAATATTACAGAAAACCAGATTTTCCTGATTTTAAAAATAAAATAAGACAAAATTCAATGCCCTTACAAACAACCTCCACACAAGTAGTAAAGTCAGATTTCTGAGTGAATGATTCTTACGAGTCGATTCTTTTGAAAGATTCATGACTCCAGTTAAAGATACACATCTGGAGTTCTATTCTAATAAATGCTAGTAAAATGCTACAGTAAATTAAACGTAGTCTACATCAGGCAAAAAAAGTAATTCACCCATCATCCAGTTGCCCTTAACTTGCCGATAACTAGTGAGTGAACATTCTTAGGTGGCATCTTCGACACTTCCAGTGTAGGGAGTTTCAAGTCGACACGGTTGCTTACAGTATAAACATGTATTAAGTGGAAACCAGAACTGGCCAATGTCTTACGGTTACCATTCCTAGACGGGTACGAACGGATCTGCAATGAACAAGACAATAAACACCACAAACAACAGCAAATAAGACATCATAAAACACTTCAAATGGCTAAACCAAAGCCAAACTTGCCCGTCATATCGTCCAGTCCATTGATTGAAAGCAAAAAATGGTTACAGCAGCTGTAATTCATTACGCCAAGATCACAATAAGTGAGGTGTGATGTTAGGGAGGGGAGAATGCTACATGCTCATCAAGACGCCGCTGGCTGTTTAGCACACCATTGTCTTAAACTTGCTGGCTACACAGCTTTGTGTTTGGACAATGTGAAGGGTTAGCGCTCGCTAGTGTAATTATGTCAGCTGAGAGAAGTCGTGGCCTAATTTCCAGGCTCCTCCATCACATACGTAACCTAGATGAAAAGGAGTCGCTTCCAGCACACAGGCCCCTGTGCCCAGATTAATTAAAACAATATTGAGCTTTGCTGAATAAATTCATCCACACACACACACACACACACACACACACACATCCTTCCCCCTTTCTTTGACCGCGTCTTTCACGGGCCTAATTTGAGCTTTCACTCCAAATCTCATCCCTGCTGTCAGCACGCCTGTCCCGAGCCCAAAACATCCCATGGTTCCACTCTCTCAGAAACACACATACATAAACATAGCAAATTCTCAAGCAATATGGCCTTTTCTATGGGATCGACATCGACCAGGGCAACCAAAATAATAATATGAATAATAAAACATTACAATTAATATAATATAATATAATATAATATAATATAATATAATATAATATAATATAATATAATATAATATGAGTGTTAAGGTTTTTGGTGGAAACTAATCAATTATAATATATAATAAAATGTGAAAATATATCAGAAACAATAATCATCATAGTTAATACACAATATTTTAGAATATACTTGAATTATTAATGATTATTATTAATAATAATTTAAATGTATAATATAATATAATAATAAGAGTGTTAAGGTTTTTGGTGGGAAATAATTTATATATAATAAAATGTGAAATCGTATATTAGAAAATATATTCATCATAGTTAACAATATTTTAGAATATACTGGAAATAATAATAATAATTATTATTATAAATAAATTCAATGTATATATAACATAATATAATATAATATCATATCATATCATATAAAATAATATAATATAAAATAATATAATGATGCTTTTTTTAGCTGGGAAATAATTATATGCAATTACATGTAATATAATACAAAATAAAAAAAAGATTTCTTGAACTAATAATGAATGGTTCTTGAATGTCTACACATTACTCTATAATGCTCAGTAATATAAGACGACCTCAATCTCGATGTTTTCACTGGTTGTACACAACAACAATCAGACGACATCACTCAACTAGTCCAGTCTGATCGGTGAGGATCAGTCGTGTCTATGGGCCACTGCCACCAGAAGCACCAAACAGAACTGTGAAAATAATGAATAAAAGAGATCCGAGACCTGCCTGATGCAAGCGTGCCTTTGTTCCCCCAACAAAAGCGATTGGCTTGCAGCAGAGGGAGCGAGAGATGGATGAAGGAAGTGGTGGAGTGAAGGATGCTGGGAGGGGCGAGCATATAAATCTGGGCTGTAATCTCCCTCTCGCACTCGCTGGCAGCCGTCTCCTCCGCTCCTCATCCTCAGCCTACCTGACCGCCGGTGTCAGATTAAGTGTCCGGGATTTAATGAAACGCTCTTCGCATTATCGCGCCTGTCAGGGAGGAAGAGGAGGGGGCAGCCTTCATAACGAAGGCTTCTCCAATTACGCCGGGGCTTAGAGGGCCTGACAGGCGTAATGATTCATCTGAGAGAGGGAGAGAGAGAAGATCGTGCTCGCTCCTCTTTTTAATGAACCAGTGCCCCTCCACGGGTTCTTCAGGGGTGTAAGAGCTCTCAAAATGGTGGAGCTCGCCCAGAAGAGACCGTCTCAGCCTCGGTCAACACGTCCACAGAATGTTCACCAAAATAAACTCATGAGAGCATAACAAAGCTCCAAACAGTTCGCCTTAACTAACTAAACAGCTCAAAAGAATCAGGATGCAAATGTAAAATAATAAAATAAATGTAATTAAATTAAATGGGTGCAAAGGTATAACTGCTGAGAAATGAGAAATTATATTACTGATAATAATAATAATAAATGACAAAATAATATGTAATAAAATATAGGCTGAAAGAGTTTAAGGTTATAATGATAATATTAATAGCATGAAATAAATACAATACAAAATATTGGTATAAAGGTTTTTGGTGAGAAATGATAATATGAAATCCTTTGAACCTATTATGTTGTATTTTATAAGGTTTTAATAATACAAATAATAATAAAAAATAATAATAATAATAATACAGATGCAAATGGTTATATGAGTTGTTACAAATGATAATATAATATAATATAGATGCAAAGGATTATATAGTTAAAAATAAAAATATAATATAGATGCAAAGGATTGAACAGTGTTAAAAATAATAATATAATATAGATGCAAAAGATTGAATAAAGTGTTAAAAATAAGAATATAATATAATATTATTATATAGATGCAAAGGATTATATAAAGTGTTAAATATAAAAATATAATATAACATAATATAGATTCAAAGGATTGAATAGTGTTAAAAATAATAATATAATATTATTATATAGATGCAAAGGATTATATAAAGTGTTAAAAATAAGAATAATATAACAATATAATATAATATAATATAATATAGATGCAAAGGATTATATAGTGTTAAAAATAAAAATATAATATAGATGCAAAGGATTGAACAGTGTTAAAAATAATATAATATAATATAGATGCAAAAGATTGAATAAAGTGTTAAAAAAAAGAATATAATATAATATTATTATATAGATGCAAGGGATTATATAAAGTGTTAAATATAAAAATATAATATAACATAATATAGATGCAAAGGATTGAATAGTGTTAAAAATAATAATATAATATTATTATATAGATGCAAAGGATTATATAAAGTGTTAAAAATAAGAATAATATAACAATATAATATAATATAATATAATATAATATTGATGCAAAGGATTATATAGTGTTAAAAATAAAAATATAATATAGATGCAAAGGATTGAACAGTGTTAAAAATAATAATATAATATAGATGCAAAAGATTGAATAAAGTGTTAAAAAAAAGAATATAATATAATATTATTATATAGATGCAAGGGATTATATAGTGTTAAAAATAAAAATATAATATAATATAGATGCAAAGGATTGAAATAATAATATAATATAATATAATATAATATAATATAATATAATATAGATGCAAAGGATTATATAAAGTGTTAAAAATAAGAATATAATATAATATAATATAGATGCAAGGGATTATATAGTGTTAAAAATAAAAATATAATATAATATAGATGCAAAGGATTATATAGTGTTAAAAATAAAAATATAATATAGATTCAAAGGATTGAACAGTGTTAAAAATAATAATATAATATAATATAATATAATATAATATAGATGCAAAGGATTGTATAAAGTGTTAAAAACAAGAATATAATATAATGTAGGTTCAAAGGTTTTTATAAGGTGTTATAATAACAATAAATATTAATAATAATGAATCAAATAAAATATAATAAAAATGAACAAAGTGTAACTGTTTGTTTCTTTCCATTATTGGGGCATCATTATTTCGGTTTTCAAATATCTCCTAAATATGAAGCAATGAAGCAGAGCTTGCTTTGTTTTACATGTGGATAATATGTTCTCTTCATGTATATTAATCTGTAGACCAGAAAAGACTCAAAACCTGGGAAATACTGTGCATACTGCAAACACTGGGATGCAACATTATAAGGGTGTAGGACTCGTGTTGGTTGGGAGCCCCCATCCAGGGGCCACTCATTAAACAGCCCACTCCCCTCTGAGACACAAAGGGCCTCTCTTCCCCTTCCTGCAGCCTCTCCTCATCCTCCGTCAAACAAAAATGTGACACAGAAGGCCTCACTACACACAAACGCCCTGCAAATTCCTTGTAGTCACACGGTCAGCTCGGACACTAAAACTCCAGCCCTTGAAACCTTCAAACAGAGGACAGAAACCTAGTTTCCACCAGAACTTAAACCTTCTGAGGCCGGGAAATGTTTTTAGTGCTTTCTACTGCATTTATTTGATCAAAAATACTGTTAAAACGGTATTGTGAAATATTAAGATTTCAAATAACCATTTTCAATTTGAATATATAGTAAAATGTAATTTATTCCTGTGATGCAAAGCAATCATTCCTCCAGTCTTCAGTGTCATATGATCTTTCAGAAATCATTCTAATATACGGATTTGCTGCTATATGCTGAAACATGGTTTTTTGAAGATTATTTAATGAATGGAAAGTATATAGAAGTCTTTTCTCTCACTTGTGACCAATTTAATGCATCCTTGCCGAATGCAAGTATTAATTCATTTCTTTATTGTAAATGCTGATGCTTGGCCAATGCAGAGTAGATGAAGTCCTACTTTACTCTAATGCATGCAACGACACCAGTGCAAAAACACTGAGAAGAATTGCAATTGCACCTCATTAGCAACTGCTTTCGGCCACATTTCAACACACAAGATCAAGCTTGAGTAGCTAGAAACGGTTGCGTTCACATACTTGCGTAGTTATCTCATCAAATGCTTGAACATCCGATTTGCAGGTCCATTGGTCTAGTGCTTATCTCCCGCTCTGCTTCTGCGCTTGGCACACAGGGACCTGGACGCCAGCAATTGTGCCCACTGCCGCCAAGTGCCAAGGCAAAATTGATGAAACATCACAGGATTTGAGAACTGGCAGCCTGACACGATGCGGTGAGCCAGTCACAATTAAAATGATTACACGTCCTTCCAATTTTCACCACTTTCATTCCAATAGTGCTGATAGCAGGAGAAAAACCATGATATATTCCTTACATATACTACACTATGTGGACTGAATGGCAGTAAAACAACATTTGTTATTGGCTCCATGTGTTTTGATCCAGTTACAGTAATTGAAGCAAAAGAAGCAGGACGCAGCACTTCGGAAACGGCCTAAAGTGCGTCGCCGGTTTCTAGTGCTTGGGTTGGCTCGTGTGCTTACCACAGTATATTTTAGACGGAAACACCCGAGAGGGTTTTAAGTGGGAAAAGAATATGCAATATTGATCAAGAGCAAAAGCTACGAATATGCAATCTGGCAACGGCAGCATCCTCTAAATGGTCGTCCTCAGAGACGCAGGTGGATTTTAAACGGAGATCCGCACAGCGCTGAGTGCAGTGAAGACTGACTCGAAAAAACAACACAACCGAGCGGTTCCCATACAGATCTCACACAAGACCTACAAAGCAATCTAGCACAATAAGTCTTGCATCCAAAAAAAAGATTGAGCCGAAATTCGGGTGCTGAAAAGCAAAAAGTTGATTGTTTGTGTTGTTCTCACCTAACTCGTCCCACAGCTGCCGGTATTTGTCCGTCATGGTGGTTCCCTGCTGCCGCCACAGAGCCAGCCGCGGGTCGGCCATGAACTGCTCTGTGATTAGCGTTAGCATGCGAGCGCCATTCGAGTCCCGCATCTTCAGCATCTCCCGTACCTACAGGAAAACACACACACGCGCAAGGTTTAAAAACAGGCACCAAAAATGCTAAACATGACACCATATCCAAACGCAGCCATGATTAAAAGTGATAGAGCCACGACCATGAAAAGTGGCGCAGGACAGGACATTTTATTTTGATATGAAATGTTTTTAAGGCTGCATTTAACTGATAAAAACCAGTTATAAAAACCTGCATATTTTTATTCCTGAGGCAATTCTATTACTTGTTTAATTGATTTTAATATAATATATTTTATTAGAATATAAGTATTTGATAAAATAATATAAAATATATTATATTATATATAATCAAATATATTCAAATGTATATATATATATATATACAGTAGATAATCACAGGTGATTATGTGCATTATTCAAAAGTAAACGCATCTAATATGAGTTTTTTATATAATTTTGTTCGACCTTAGAGCCATACTGAAAGCAGCAAAGGAAAATAAATTAGATTAAAGATGTCCGTTAAAACAGTGAACTTACTGCAGAGTGTATTCAACAATAAAGATGGTATCAGTCACTCAGTATGTACATTTAATAATGTTAAAAAGCTTTAATATTTATGAATTCGATTATAAATGCATCCATTTCGTTGTGAGTGCAGTACGCCCACACCACTTCTGATTGGCTGTTATATTTGATTGAATTGCGATGTCGCATTTAGTCTGGTCACCCAAATTGTTTGTCGCAGGAATCTTGTTGCACCACGTGTAGTTAGGACTAGGGCTGCACAATGTGTCATTTAAGCATCGATATCACGATGTACGAATCCATGATAGTCACATCGCAGGATGTGCGATGTAGGCTGCTGTAGTTGATCCGTTATTCACTAACTGTACGGGCCAGCTGCTCCCCGGCCCTTAACGAATGTGATTCATGGAGAGCGCGAGAGAGAGCGCGTGCGAATTTGCCGTCATAGAGAGAGAGTGAGGGAGAGAGAGAGCGTGAGAGAGAGAGGGAGAGAGAGAGAGAGAACACGAAAGAGAGAGAGAGAGAGAGCACGAAAGAGAGAGAGAGAGAGCACGAAAGAGAGAGAGAGAGTGAGCGTGAGAGAGATAGCGCGAGAAAGAGCGCGCGCATGAATTTGCCGTCATAGAGAGAGAGATCGCTTCAAACAACATGAGCGCGGCCTTGCTCTCTCTCCCTCACGCATATTAATAAATTGACACAATGGTTTCGATGTTTAAATCACTTAAAATGAGAATTTAAATCTGCTCACCCCATTTTTGTTTGTAAGAAAAAAAATTGATTAGATTTCATATCGCAATATATATCGCTGAAAAATAAAATATCGCAATGTCATTTTTTCCCAATATCGTGCAGCCCTAGTTAGGACACAGTGTTAAAGTATGTTATTTGCAAACAGTGTTAACAACTTATTTGCAAACAGACCACTTTTTTTCGTTCAAGGTTGTGTGATACCTGGTTAGAACCTCTTTTATGAGACCATCCAGACATTTTATTCAAATGTCGTGAGTGAGTTTATACTAGCATGCTAAATTTAAAGCATTTCATCATCTGGTCGCTTAAAATGCTAATGCAGTGATGTGGAAAAGGTCAAATCATCACGAGTGGCTCCAGGAGCTTCAGCCCACCTTTGAGAACAGGAGATTGAGCTGTTTGCCCGAGCCGTGGTATCCCCCCTGGGACAGGAAGAGTTTGACCTGCTCCTGCACCTGCTCCTCGTCCAAATGCCAGCAGTTCTCATCGTCCACGCTGGCCCCCGCCGTGGGGTCCGGGGCCCCTGGTTTAGAAACACACAAGCAAGCGATCAGCGAACAGTATGGTGATGCTTATGCTGATCAAATAAAGCCTATAAAATGAGGCAATACTGATTATAGTCATGGAAAACCAAAACCAGAGATTATATATCAGCCAAAACTCTTCAATGCAATTAGTGCAATCAACACAGAGCCTTAATGCAATGCAGAAGTGCGCTGGTGTTCCAGAAGGAAACAGCTGATGATTTAAACACCGTCGACAATGCTGAGGGTCTATAGTAAAGATTTATTAGACGCCACATCAAACTAACTTCCTGCATTCCAGCTGTGACCTCACACAGGCCCGGCCTGATGAAAGCACTTCCTTTCCCCCTCATTCTGCCATACGCTGTTTGCCGACGCTTTCCCCCACTATAATTGGCACATCCGCTTTAGATTTCCCCTTCCTGAAAAAAGTGAAATATAATATGGCCATTGTGCCTAATGCCGAAACGATAAGAGAGACTAGAAGAGTCTTTCTTTCCCTTTAGATTTATGTCATCAGGGCATGATACTGGCAGCAACAGCTCCAGCCGACTCATTTTAAAAGGGTCTGGTCATTTTCAGCAGATCTATAAAAACTAAGCTGCAAAAAGATGTTATCTTCATGTTTGTGATGCCACACTTTACTTTAGCAACTACATTTACAGGCAACACACAAGGAAAACTGGATAATCAAAGATCATTAACATACAGAAATCTTAAAGGTGCTGCCGAAAAAAAACGGTTTGTTTAATTCTAAGGATAGACAAAGGGTGGGAAATTGGTATGTAAAATAAACAAAGAAATAAAAGTAATTAATAAATGACAAAATAAAGTATAATAAATAAATAAATAATGTATAATAATATAAGCTCAACATAATAACAAATAAACAAAATAATATAAAAATACAAATATAAAATAAAATAATATAAAAAAATATATAAATAAAACAAATATTATAATTTAGCATTTTATTTTTGTATTCATTTTATAAAGCATAACAAAAAAAAATATATAGATCTCAATAAATGCTACAAAATGCAGAATATGGGTCTTTGATGTTATAACAAAAAGCATCAAAAAATCCAAGCAAAATGTCTTTTAATATCAATATAGTAAAATAAATAAATAAATCAACTGAAAAAAAATAAATATATATATATTTAAATAAATATAATATAAAAAACTACAAAAATAAATGTTCAAATAATTATAAACAATATTAAAAGAATAATAAAAATTGTATCATCTCAAAAATAAAAAAAAATTTACAACAAAAAAAATGGCAGAATATGGCCTGTACATAGAACATGTAAACATTTTAAACAATAAATCTGTTATACTATTTAAAAAATTATATTATATCGATAGAAACTACGCAAGTTTAAGCCCAGTTCTGGTAGTTGGCTCTGTTAGACAGAAGAAATGTCAAGCAGTAATGGTTGATATCAAGGCAGCTGGAGCTCACCGTGCACTTGATTGATCTCAGAGTTCTGTGAGAGAATCTCGTCTGCTAGTTTCTGGGCCGTGGGCAGCACTTCTGTGTGGTGGACGGTGATGAGATACTGCACAAACTTCTGCAACTGGTCCCTGTTCATCTGGAATAGAGTCTCTGAGATGGGGAGGTGAAGTTTGACCTGTTCAGGCCGCCGTACGCGGTACAGGGACAGCGCCACCACATGGGCACAGTAGAAGATGTCCTTGTTTCCACAGCCGCACGTTACGGAGGTGATCTTGCAGCGGTCGAAGCTAATGGCTACGCTGCACACCATCTCTGGTTCTGACGTCGTGGCCGGTTCTGTTACTGTGCCGCTCAAATGGAAACCTGAGAGACCGAGAGAAGGAAAGAGTTAATTTTTGGATACAGTGTATGCTATATTTTTTCAACTGTTTGGACCATCCAGAAAATTTTATTTTCTCCAAGACCTTTGATGCTCCACTTAATAAATTGTGCATTTTAAATCATCCGGCTTTATTTTTCCAAACTGATTGGTTTTCCTGTAGTGTAGTGGATTAAATATACAAACAAACTAAATTAAAAAAATAAGTAAAAATATAATAAAACGAAATTAATAAAAATACTTACACAATGAATATAAAAAACTAATAGGCAAAAACTAATAATAATAAAAAATACTTTAAAACGAAAACACCAAACATTAATTAAAAATAAAAGAAAAAAATGAAATCAACATTTTAAAAAATAAAAAAATAAATTAAAAATAATAATAATAATAATAATAATAATAATAATAAATATATATATATATATATATATATATATATATATATATATATATATATATATATATATATATATATATATATATATATATATATATATATATATATATATATAAAAACTAAAGTGAAAATAAATAAAATATTTTTTTTAATAAAAAGAATGAAAAAATAAAATCTAAAATAAATTCTTAATAAAAAATTTACAGCTAAAAAATTTATAAATAAATCACTGACAAATTAATTCATGAAATTCAGAATCAAAAATAATAATAAATAAATCCACCCATCTATCAGTCTGGCTGCATAACCAGGCACCTAGCAACCAATCAGAACACCTTAACAAACATTCAATATTAAATGTTAAGATAAAGTGAAAATGGATGCAGGCACAATGTAAAGCGGGAGAGGATGAGGAAGTTTCAGTCTATGAGTGGTGAACAGATGTGTGTGTGTGTGTGTGTGTGTGTGTGTGTGTGTGTGTGTGTGTTGGGGCGGGCGTTGAGGGCGGAGCTGCTCGGTGACTGGCGTGTGCCACTACAAAGACAGGACTGAATAATACATATGCTCATTTGAATATTATTTGAAGTGTTGATCCAAAAGAGGCGGAGAATTGTACATTTACTAGTAAGTAAAGCAGACATTAATGAGTGTGTCTGCCCCACACCTAGAGAGTTCAAACGTGCCCGTCTACAGCCGACTTCACTTCCTGCTCGGGCTGCCTCCAGTTTAAGCACTGAAGTACTTCATCTGTGCTTTTGTTCTATTGTTTTCATTCGTCCTACTGCTTGCCAAGTAGTTAGTCCAAAAATAAATTAATAAAGACAACAACAAAACACACAATTAATAAAAAAAAAGAACTACATAGAAATACAAATTTTATTCATCCCACTGATTATAATTGTAAAAAAAAAAATTAAAAATCAATATATAAAAAGAAATTAAATAAAAAGTACTTCTAAAATTTATTTTAAAAACAAATAAAATACTTTTACAAATAAATATATTAATTATAAATAAAATAAGATCTATATATTAAATATAAATAAATAAAATATAATATACATGAAATATAAATATATAAAATATTAAAATATTTAACAAGAAAAAAAGAAATACTAAAATAAAGGTTTAAAAATGAATTAAAACATAAAAAATAATAAAAATGTAAAAATTAAATTTTAAAAAGAATTCCCTCTGACAAAAATGAATTCATAAACATTTCAAAAATCAGAATCTGAAAATGTAAATAAACACATTTAAAAATACTTTGCATTTTTTTTACTTTTACATAAATGAGTGTTCAATATTAGTTTTGTATTGACTACTACTATTTTGTTACAGAGACAATCTTAGTCTATTCTTGCTACCCTAGTACACATACACCCCAAAACCATCAACCTGCATTAAAATAAGATCATAAACTTGAATATTTAATGGAGTCTGCTTGCCTAAATGATAAGAAAGCCTCCTAACTCTTAAACAGCACATATCCTGTTAGCACTGAGAGCAGCCCACTATTAGCACAAGAGAAAAGGGATGAATGTTCAAGTTTCACTTCCTTTCCCAAAGTGCTGACCCAGCAGTGTCCATCTATACGCCTTTCCACCACGCTAAATATATTCAATCACTGGAGAAAAGCCTTCACTTGTAGGATGTGGAGAAAGAAGGCGCCAGAAGCGATTTCGAAACAGAGTTCAAGAAAAGCTTTTACAGAAGGCCGAACACCGAGAAACTGGCCAGCGGCGCTGCAATCCATGTTTTCACCAACAGCGCTTACGTAAGACAACGTTTGATCCTCCGTTCGCACCCCACATGTGCAGGTTAGTGTGGAAACAAGAAGACAAGGCTAATACACACACAGTGACTGCTCGCTTTAGCCACATTGTCAAACCCAGGTTAGTGTTTGAGACGGTCTGATCCTAAATAAACATGTGACGCACGTCTAGACGTCTTTAGAGGGGATTCCTCATCCGCCTCAGGAAACAGCGCTTCTATTCATCTGCACGCGATGCAAACAAAAGCAGCGATGTTGTGTAGATCACGCTGCAAATCAACTCATTACGCAGGCGGTCTCAAGGTGGCCACTTCCTGCGCTCCGTTCATCACCAGACACAAACACTTACACTCTCAGCAGCGAGCTTCATAATCGAAATTATTTTTCTCTAAAACGCTCCCCGAGGACAGGGAAGGTAATAACCAAAGCAAGAGCAGATCTCGGAGCCAATATAAACAAATGCAAGAGAGATTCTGCTATTCATCATAACCCAAATGAAGCTGGAGCAGCGCTCTGGGTCACCTTACATCATCAAATTAACAAAACAAAACAGAGGAAAACAAAGATGAAACACACACACACGTATATATAAATAAATCTAAAAACTGAAATATTATAATAATAATAATAATAATAATAATAATATAAATTATTTTTGTCTACATAGAAAAAAAATTGTAAATTATTAAAATGTAGATACAAAAATCAAGCATTAATAAAATATTATTAATGGAAAAATGGAAGACAAATATATATAAATATTTATAAAAGAAAAATGGTTATGGCAGATATATTTTTTTAATAAAACATTGTCAACATGAATAAAAATATTAAATATTAAAATGTATATAAAATTATTAAAATAAATCCATATATGAACATCGTTTGTGATCATTTATACCTATCAATCACCTGCAGGTGTGCGGAGGTAATTATTGATTATATATACAAAAACAAAAAGGCACAAATTTTTATTTCATATTCAGATAAATGCAATGACACCACAGACACAAAACAGGTTTTGTTCTTTGAGCAAAGTGTATTTTCTCCTTTCCATGATTTGAATTCAGGGTGAAATATGAGCTGTATATTTTCTTGGCAAAGTTCATGAGACTCACACACAAACACACATGTATTCACACTCGAAACGGTTTTCTTGGCATAGAGGCGGATTTGGAGCCGGGAGAACTCTTTAACGAGCAGTCGGCGTCAGGAGAGGATGTCGTAAAGAGAGAGTCTCCCGAGTCCTCGTATCACGTGACAGTTCATCTTCTCTGACAGCCTGCTAAATAATCAGCCTCACCTCCACCAAACACCACTTTCTCTTCCTTTAGTGGAAGCTACTTCATCTCTCCGGTCTTCTGGAAGATTCACTGAAGCACTCGATTCTACAGCACTAATAAAAAACGTATAACTTAGTTTTCTTAAAAATGATATTTCCATATTTTTTAAATATGTACGAGAAAAAAATAATTTTTTGTAAAAATGCATTTAAAGTATTTTTAATTTTTACATATTTTTATATGTACAAAATTTAAATTCATAATTTTTTTATACATCATGTTTTAAAAAATAACAAATAAATATATATTTTTCATTTGTACATATTTTACATTACATACATTATGAAATTATATTACATACATTAAACTTTCATAAGTAAAAAATTATAAATGTATTTTTATTATTTACATATTTTTTGCAACAAAAACTAAATATTTAAATTAAAAATAAAATAAAAAATCACAGCATACAAACTGCATGGAACTTTTTTTAAACAAGCAATTTTTATATTAACACATTTTTTAATTTATGTAAATATGAGAAAAATATTTACATTAAAACTAACATTTTCTAAATATATACATATTTTTTATATTTACATATATTTTACCTATTTGTAAAAATAATATATTTAAATATATTTTTTAAAAGGTTTATTTACAAATAATTTTGTTATACATTTAAAAAATTGTATATGCATTTCTAAAATACAAAAAAATATATTCCATAAAAACTCTCAAATGAGCTCATCTAAGATGCATGCATAAAAGTACAGCATGTCACAGCACACATCAAGTTTTTCAAGTGAAGGCATTTTCTATTATAATTGCACTATGCACGCAACACAATGGCGAAAGTAGCTTCAATGAACCTCATGCACATGCCACAGTGACATTTATTGTTTTTTTATGACAAATAATTATACCTCGTGTCGTATATCATGCTTTTATAAGCTGGAGCTGGCGGATGTGTGCGTGAGTTATGTCAGCGCCCGTCCTGCAGGGGGATTTACTGCGTCGACAGATAAGGTTTAAGGCAGAGTTAATGGAATAGCTGGGGCAACAAGACAATTAGTACGACTTTAATTAAGACATTTTCTCTGTGGTCAGTTTTATTAAAGCACTTAGGTAAACCCTGAGGAGTTCACACACTTCAGACTGGCACAGAAGGACAATCTATAGCTAAAACGCAGCTTGGGATAGCGGGAAATTACAACATGCTAGAAATGCTATTGCGACGCTGCTACAAGACGCAGAAATAAGTGGTTTTGAACTTTGTCTGACCGCTGATAAGGTCAGGATTTAGATTATGGATGGCTCATCTAGTTCGGCGATTATCAACTGAAGGACATTTGCCACTTAGCATTGCTTTTTCTTTTCTAAGCATAGATTGATAAAGGGATAGT
Organism: Carassius auratus; assembly: GCF_003368295.1. NCBI lineage: Eukaryota > Metazoa > Chordata > Actinopteri > Cypriniformes > Cyprinidae > Carassius > Carassius auratus. The sequence continues at coordinate 19,744,543 of NC_039252.1, forward strand.
TGACCCAAAATTTAAATTGTAATAATTTATTTCACCCTCATGTCAATACAAAAATGTATGGCTTTCCTTCTTCTACATATAAAAAATAAATTAAAAAATTATTGATCATTATTTTTGATAGCATTTTGAATAAAAATAAATAAATGTAAAATTAATTTAAATAAAAAATAGTAATAATATTAACATACAATAACAACCCGAAATAGGCTTTTTCTTAAAGCAAAATATTATTAAAATTTTAAAATAACTATAAATAACAATGAAATCATAAAATAAACAGAAAAAAATAATACATTTTACTGCACAAACACATTTCTTTTTGAATATTTATTAATATATTGAGTCATTTTCATGTGATTTTATAATAAAAAAAATTTGAACTATGCCTTTAAGACGGCAAACTATATGGATTTTTTTTTTTTTTTTTTTTTAAATCAGCTGAAAGCTATTCCCTTTTTATGATGTCAAAAGTTTCAATAAAGCAGTTTTTGGCATAAATTCATTGGTCACTTGGTAAAACTAGTCAAACGAAGAGTGTTAACATAAGGAGTGTGTGACATGCCCAGTTCCTCAAAAACGAAACTCCACAAAAAACAAAGAAAATACAACCAGACTTGGTTTCTTATGAACTTATATTATACAAAACAACAAATATAAAGTGTAAATCCTGTGAGTTTCTAAAAAAAGCAGTTGAGAAGCACAAATCGAGATCACGTAAGGGTGCATTTCTGCCACCAGCGAGGTGAAGTTTCTATCAGACGAGCTGCTGGATCTGCCGTGAGGACCTGACGCTACCGAATCCAGGAGATTGATAACTCCTGGTTTCCTGGCTGACAGCGAGGCTAGTCACTCTCACACACCCTGACAAAGTAAATGAAGAAGAATGGAGGCTGGGGGGTTTTTCCGCCCCTGAAAAGCACAGCAGAAATGTGCGCAGACAGCCTTGTGCTTCCAGAGATCGACAAGTCTGAGTGCTGTGCAAATTTCCACCGTAAATCCTCTCCTGTCCAAAGCCGGAGCGCTACGTCCCATGCCGGCCTTCAAGTAGACATGCATCTAACCTTTCCGGCCCCAAAACCGACCTTTTCGAGTATTTCGGTCTTGAAATGTCCAATTAGCTCTGACCTACACTTTGGAAAAGGCAGAGGAATGCAGTACAGCTACTAAACAAGACAAACGTCTCATGCATGCTTCCCTGCATAAACAGAACCACGCACATCGAAGATTTTACAACAAGGACTGATCGCTTTCACAAGGAAACCCACAATGCATTGCTCAACATCGCTCATGCAAACAAACAAGTGGTTTCCATTATGCTGGAAGATATTGGAGCCAGGGAATGTTTGCTTTGGGGACGAAGGCAGCGATTTGAAACACAGTGCTTAATGATGCAAAACTTGTTTTTGGGGTTTACTTTTGTAGGCCTGTATCTGGCCATCATCGTATTCCCGCCACTCTGGCAAGAACAAACCGAATTGAATGTGATGTGTTTTCAGCCCACTGGCTCCACAGTCACACCCCTCCAGCTGAGCAGCGAGACACCACCTGCTTTAGAAAGCGCTTTGGTTTTTAAAGAAACAGTTCATCAAAAAATGGCTTAAAAATGGCCTCAAGTCATCCAAGATGTAGAGGAGTTGGTTTCCTCATCAGATTTGGAGAAATGTAGCATTGCATCACTTGCTCACTAATGGATCCTCTGCAAAGCATCCTCTATAAACACACAGCTTTTCACTTCACAAGATATTAACTGATGGACTGGAGTGGTGTGGATTATTGGGATGTTTTTAACAGCTGTTTGGACTCTCATTCTGACGGCACCCATTCACTGCAGAGGATCCATTGCGGATCAAGTGATGTAATGCAACATTTCTCCAAATCCGATGAAGAAATAAGCTGATCTACATCGTGGATGGCCTGAGGATAAGTACATTTTTAAAAAATCTTTCTTTTTAAGACTGGAAAGTAGAGGAAAAGATTGTTTAACTTAGTTAGCCATCAAATCAAAAAGTCAAAAATAAAAGGAAATAAAGAAATTTGATTATTTCTATTATTAATATTATTCTTCAATGATGCAATAAACTGAACAAGTGTGACGGTAAAGACATTTACCATGTTTCAAAAGAATTAAATGCAGCTTTGAACTTCCTGTAATAAAATAATGTCTGCGCTCTTTTCCCTCATGATTAGAAAACATGTGCGTTTCTGGGTCTCATGTGCAAGTTATTAAACGCTGACATTTCAACCCCTCCGCGCCCTTAAGGCGGGTCACCCACGAGATCCAAAAGAGGCCAGCGTGTCTCAAAAGTAGCCAATTTTAGCCCGAGCCCAGAACCAAGTTAACCGTACTGAAAGCCTCACTCCATTTCTACACAAACCAGTTTGTTTTCTTCTTCGGACCACCCAGACACACGGGAGCGGATCAAAAGCATTTCTAACACAGCAGTTAACGTCTGCTAAACCGGTCGATGGAGCGATTACCACCACGTCCCCTCAGAGCTCGCCACTTCAAGAAAAAACGATGTTTAAAATATCAATTCAAAGTCTAATAACAGCAGCCGAATATAGAATATAACACTCGCGAAACCAAAGAGGGGAGCTGGAGACCTTGAGCGGGGTTTCCCTGCTTACAAATCAAATCATTGATCTCACGAGACGTTTGGAAAACATTAATGACAGTAACTGCAGCCTTATATCTTATATTTGTGAATACTTCAGCAAATTCAATTCCATCGCCGAATACTTGTCTAATTGAGTTTGGAAAATCCCAGTGAAGTAAATATAACCGACGTCCTCAGCGGTGAGTTATCTGGGAATAAACGTAATGAAAGCATGCTGGACTGTTACTGACATACATTCGTGATGTTTTCTTCATCCTGCGAAGGACAATATATGCTAAAGTATAAAAATCATCTAACATACATGATCAATTTTTTAATCGAATCTAATGTTAAGTCTAAAGGAAATATGCACAATATATCTGTGATGATTGTGAAACCAATACAAGATATACATAGGTAAATATTGCTGTTTATTTATATGTACTGTTATATTAGTGCATATAAACAAAGATTTCTAAGTAATATTTATAGTGTATAAAAAACATGACTCCTTGTGACTTGAAAACAAACGTTTTACTTAAATATTGAAAACAAAATGTGACGAAGGCTAAGAAATTCAGTTACAGCTCTATTTGATCAATTAATCACCTCACAAAAAACATTATACACACACACACACACGTGACAGTAAAGACATTAATAATGTTAGAAAGGATTTCTAATTTCACACAAATGCTGTTCCCTTGAACTTTTCATTCATCAAAGTATCTTGAAAAAAACAATTCTTACTGATTAGCAAATCTGTATATTAAAATGATTTCTGAAGATCATGCGACAATGAAGACTGGAGGAAAACTTCAGCTTCGCATCATAGCTTACATCAGTAACTTACATCTTTCAATATATTTAAATGGATAACAGGTATTTTAAATTGTAATATATTTCACAATATTACGGTTATTATTGCATGTTCAACCAAATAAATGCAGCCTTGGTGAGCAGAAGAGACTTCTTTCAGAAGCACAGGCGAGCTCATGAATTCATGGACATTGGCACAGCACGGTCTATCAGACGTAATGAATGAATCCCCCTCTGACCCACAGAGAGCTGCATTCTGGGTATTAGACTGGCTATATTGTCTCTGTGAAAGGCTGACTGAAAATAAGCAGAAAATGGCCCTTGATCTGCAGGCTGGAATTACATCTGGTCTCCTGAAAACAGACACTACAGGGACTCGCCGCAGCAACATTGAGCCATTTCAATAATCTTTACATCTCAAGTCAACAAGACACGCCGTTCATAAGCCTTTTTACTTCCATAAATAATGCAAAGTGCTTAATAAGAAAGTTGCATTTGATTTCATGTTGATTTGCAAGCTTGCTTATACCTGCTTCATGCACGACTCTGTGTGTCCACATCCTATGCTGAAGTGTGGAGTGTGTAAAAGTCTTGGTGTGTGGTCTGTGGGTAAACAGCGTGCCACAGGTCTTCTCCTCTCGGCTCCAGAGGCCTGGAAAAGCACAGCTGCAGACCAGCGGTGGTTTCACAACAATCAGGCTTTACTGTGCCACACGGGACCCTCGTCCACCAGCCGGGTCTCCAGCCCCTCTTCCAGCACGTCAAGCGGATCGCTTTCCCAAAACACACGAGAGAGGAGTAGCGGAGACCAGAGGTACACACACAGATATGCAAAAGAAAAGAAGAAACAGACGTACACCTGTTTCCTACGGCGGTGCTCGTGTGGGTGGGTCGCACTCAGGCACTGATTCATGTTACAGGATGAAATGGAGAACCAGGTTGTTGGAAAAATATGACGAGGGAACAGCACTGAAGTCTACGGACTGACCGCTTCCCTGGTGCTCGGGATCGAACTACACGCTGAGCGCTGAAGCTGTTCAAATATCCTTCCTCGTTTCCTCAAACAGAAGAAAGCACCAGCATGAGTTCCTCTGAACAGCCCAACAAACGTAAGCATAGACTCCCAAAAGCATTGTTGTCCATTCAAAGAATTTGAAGAAGAATTATTTGCCTTCAAGATTCAGAAGGCTATTTTGGGTTGTATTATTATTCTTAAAATTTTATAAAATAAAAAAATATATAAATTTTAATAATAATTAAAAAAAAATCTATAATAATAATATATATATATATATATATATATATATATATATATATATATATATAATAATAAACTAAAAGATGTCAACTAAACGCAAAAAAAAAACAAAAAACAGACTAAATCTGCTTCAGTAAAGCAGCCAGGGAGAAGACCAGATAAACAAAGCTAAAGTTGGAGTCTGAGCACTGGTGGTAAAAGCTCCTAAATATAACGTTCCTGGCCTTTATCATGAGTTCTGGTCCACTTCATCACTGCAGGGAACAACAGCGCTGACATTCAGCTCGGCCTGCCGGGGAAGTGAAAAAACACTATTTGGGACACACTTAGTGCTTCAGCAGGGTCACGCTCCAGGATCGGAGCTCCCACCATGCTAACCATTAGCGTTAGCCAACAGCCACTTAAAGAAAAAGAGTGCTAGTTTAAGATTAGATAGAGTCCAGAATCTGGTGAACCTTGTGCTCTTACTTTGCTGTAAAAACACAGCTTAAACCAGCCTAAGATAGTTCGCTGGACTCCCAGCCTAACAACGCTGGTTTATCGCTGGTTTTTAGACACGTTTTTTTTGCTGGGAGACTAGTTTAAAACTGTTTGTAAGTTGTAAAATACACAACAAAAACAATGCGTTTTTCATCAGACAACAGGGTTATTATCATAAACTAAAGTCATAACCATAAAGAAAATTGTAACTTGATAATAAACTTTAAAGTAAAATCTTAACTTAAAATATTATAACTTATTTCACTTAGTTTTTTTTCAAGGCAACATTTCTTTTTACATTACGTTTATGAACTAAAACGAAATATATAAAAATAAATATTATTTAGATTTATAAAAAAACTAAAAATTACATTTTGACTACATTTAAAAAGTACAAAATATCAAAATAAAACCCAATTAAAAATATTATCAAATTTAATTTATCAGTGATCCTAAAAGCCATTTATTAATAAACATTAATTTAAATAAAATAAAATATATAAAAAACTTGTTTAACTAAAGTTCAGAAGTACTAAAACTAATTAAATGAAAATAAATATACACGTTTAAAAAAGAAAAAGCAACAATTTCTTAAAATGTTCAAATTAAAGTGAAAAAATAAAATAAGAAATATTCCAAATATTAACAAAAACTATAACAGTTTATCAATGATACTAAAATAAGAACTAGACAGAACCATTTATAATTCTATTGTTACTCTATAGGGAATAAAAACTAAACAAATTAAATTAAATCAACTATTAACTAATCTATACTCAACATTTTATGATTTCAATGCATTCTGAGATGGACTTATTTGTGGATCATACTAGTGTTTAGTCTAGTCTTCACATAGGGAGCACGTCTAAGCTGCCTAAAAGTGCCATTGAGGCGGGCCGTTCACTGAGTTTCAGTAAAACGGTCTCCTGCTGCTGAAGCCAGAGACTTTCAAGGAATAAACCGGGTGGAAGTGTGGCGTCTAACCAGTGTGCACACAGTCTGACGTGAGTGAGACCGGCCGCGCTGTGACTAATGTCAGCACGGAGTCTGCCAGGCCACGACCCCATCCCAGGAGCAGAGGCGAGGCTCAGATCTGGACCCCTCCCTGCACATTAGGGTCCCCGTGGTGAGGGCCAAATGCCATTTAAAAATAGGAAGGAGCCACGTAACATGTGGTGAACTGCGTTTACGCCCCTCTGCCACATAACATTAGTGATAGCTACGTGTGCATGAGGCTTTAGGAGAGAATTTTATGACAAACTTTTGCTAACTAACTGAGGAAGAAATAAAAGTGATGCACAACTTTTAGTGGCTTTCTGCTTTTATACACTTCTAAAATAAAAGGCACAAATATATGAAAGATGATTGTATTTGAATTACATAGAAATTGTATATCCGCTTGGACTGGATTACATAGTTTTAACAAACTAATGAACTTAAGTGATTCATATTTATCAGTTATACATATGCAAAACAGGTATGAAAAATAATGGAATAGTTTATTAACTATTTGCATTGATTTGATTTTAAATAATCTTATTTTTAAATAGCTTGAAAAAAAAAATTGAAAACAATTAGATTTATTGACTTAAAAACTATAAGATTGGTTCAAATGTAGCTAAATTCAATTAGTTAAAACATAAGATTGAAACTAATAAGATTTATTTATAATAAATGCATACACACATCGGTAATTGTGCATTTAAAAATTGGATCTGTTTCATGTTAAGTTCATTAGTTTATGTTTAAACTGTAATCCAGATAGATCATACACAATTCAAAAGACATAAATATATATATCATAATAAATTTAGGCCTGTGTAAAATGTGTAAATCTGCAACAACAGCAACATGATAGAAGACACTATTGCTCAATTTATATGTTACTTACAAACTATATTACTTGTATGTATTAGTAATAATCAGAATTAACTATTCACCCACCAAGTAATACAGTTCAATCAGACATTTAGAGGCAAAATAATTCATGGCAACACAAGCTTTGTCAGTAAGTTTATATAAAAACATACAAAGCCTATAAGGGCTCTAGTGATAGG
>NC_039252.1:19756753-19786048 GCF_003368295.1 Carassius auratus
CAAACATTAGCTTTAAAATAAAAGAGCTCCATCTGGCCATGGGAATGATTGGATTTTTGGCTTTCGGCAGAATGGTTGGTTCATGGTTCGCGGTTGAGGCACAGAGGAGGATGCACTCTTTAGGTCTGAGTCGACAGAATGACCAGTCTGAATGAGGATTACCACGCTTGCTGTAACTCACTAATTGCAACGTGGGTGGAGAAAGTGAGGTCAACGTACAATAATAAGGTCACAGTTTGAGTCTTCTCTTTCAAAACAAAGCTGACAGATCATTCAAACAACGAGGTACAGAAAGCTACAACATTTGTGCTTAAGTATGTAGGCTTGTAAAAAAGTCCAGTGGCATCTCTACCAGCTGCACAGCATTACTGACTAACGACTCGCCTTTAACCGCCATTTATTCCAGCCGTGACATACATTGCTCAACTATTAAAAGGCCTACAGAGATCCGCCAACATCAGAAATTAATGATGTTCAGATACTTCAGCGATTAGTTTACTAGCGATCAGGGATCACAGCGGTGATTATGGGATACAGAATCTCATCGAAAACCAGAGGAATTTGCTGACAACGTCTCCATTCCCGTAAGACTGGTTATAAAGTCTGGGCTTGATTCGACAAGCATGCTGGTGACCACAAATGTGACGTTAACACGTGCCAACTTGGAATGACTCATTACAGTCACCAAAACATTCATAACCAAATCAACGGTCTTACCGAAACTATAACTGCTGCTGGCTATTTTTATTACTGGAAAACAAGTAGCATGACTGAACACAAGCACTCAGTGTGTCATAGAGAGAGAAGTTCAGTTTAAGAACTGATATTCGACAGTCTTTGCTCTAATCTCTACTTTAGTGCAACCAACACTTAGGCCTAATTGGAGGGAAAGTTCATGCACTTAGCTCTCTGAATAATAGATTATAATATGTGGTTGTTACCCTACTGGCTTTCATGTGCAAAATGGAAGGCAACAAGTTATTAGTGGTTTTTGCAAAAGCAAGTACCGTGATTACTTTTGCTTATACTTAAGGTAGTAAACTTTTCTGTGTAGATCGTCCCTCACAGTTTTTGAGGAGAGGTTTGCAATGACTTATAATGCTTACCTGGAACATAAAAACAAACACAAATAAACTGCAAAGAATTCAAATAAAATGGCAAAATATAAAACTAAATATTGTAAACAAAAAAAAAGATTAAATAAAATACAAATTATAAAAATAAAAATAAACTCTAAAACATAGAAAAAAACTGAATGAAAATAAACAAACAAATAAAACAAACAAAAAATAATATAAATAAAAAAAATTAAACAAAAACCAAATAAAACAAGATAAAAATAAAATACCATAAAATGGCAAAGAAAAGAAATAGAAAAAAAATAATAAAGAATAAAATTGCTAAAAGACCAAATATAAATATAAAAAACTATAAATGATAAAACAGCAAAGAAAAAAAGATTTTTTATAAAAAAAAAATCTTTTTCTTTTTAAATATAAAAGTACATTTTAAAAAAGCTAAATTAAAAGAAATAAAATGGATAATTTTTTTTTCAAATAAAACTAATTTAAATAATAAAACAGCAAAAGAAAAGAAAAAAAAAGGAAAATTCAAACAAACAATGGCTATATCTATAAACATTAATATTAATGAAGATCTAGACGTAAACTGGTGGAGAAACTCAAGGATCACAAAGACTTGGGCCAGAAAACCATCACCTAGTAACCATCCAGAACACCCTAGCAACTGCATAGCAACGTCCTGGCAAGCACACACAGCCTCCTGGCATCCTGGCAGTGAATTCTGCATTGGCATGCACATTTTCTTCAGCAAATGTAAAATGCTAGTTCTCTTCAAATACCGCTGGAACCTTTTCCTGACACGAAACGTTCACATCGCTCATCCTAAACAATCCCCCCTTGCTCTCAAAACAAAGTTCCTCTAATTAGTGGCGCATTGGAAGCATTCTGTGCGAGAGTGAATGCCCGGTCAGATATTGGTTTTAGCCTCTATGAAAATTCCCCTTTGTCCTGTACATTTCCAACAGCAACAGCTAAGAGCAGTAAATCAGACAGGACAGCTGGCTAGTTCACTGTCATGGCGCTTTGACACACAGATCAGGAACAATGCAAACACACACGGCGCAGTCAGCCTTTTCACTTCCCTCACCTTTAACTCCCAGAATTCCTGCGCAGAGAGGGGAGCCGCGGCGCAAACCGTCCTCCTACACGGCGACATGCATTCGGTCTGTGTTTTCAATTAAGAAAGAAACACAGGCACGTCACGACTGGAATGGGGTGAAAGCTCACACGGCCAGCGACGCAGAAGGGAGGCAAGAGAGAAGATCTAGGAACAGATCCAGACCCGGACGGTAAACTACGCTCTGTTGAGCATCACAACTTTACATGGACATGGAGTTGTGACCCAACACTCTGCCCAAGACACACAAAAGTGAACAAAGGTGTCCTTAAATTAAACATTCAAATAAATACTGTTGTTGTTTTTGTTTTTGTTTTTTGAATTCTAAAAGTATTTTAAAAGTAAATAAACAAACATGAAACAAACTTTAAAATGAAACAAATGTTTTCAGGCATTACAGCAAAAAATAATAATAATAAAGAAAGAAAGAATATATATTTATAATGTATGGAAAAGTTATATTTAATATATCTTGATTCTAACATTTTAAGATTAAATGTAGTTGACATTTAAAGATGAACTTGAAGAGCATCAGATGATTTAAATAGAGGAAATGTGCAGCAAGTAAATGTATATTAATATTATTTATAATATATACTATAATAATATTATACATACATTTAAATATGTATTTAACTTCTGTATTTAAATATTAAGAAACTATACATAAATAAAATGTATATATATATTCACACATTCATATATTCAAATATGTTTAGATATATAAATGTATTAAAACATTTAATTTATATACATATTTAAACTTACTATCATTAATAATGAATATTATAAATAATACAATTAGATTCCATACACTTAAATTGTATGTAAATATAATAAACAAAATAAATATAAAATAATGATATGCAATAAATGTAAATATGATAAAAACATAATTCATACTTTTAATATTCATATTTAAATATTAGTGCTGTCAAATGATTAATCACGATTAATAACATCCAAAATAAAAGTTTGTGTTTACATAATAAATTTCCACAGTACACACACATATATTATGTATATATAAAGACACATACATATAGCATATATTTTGAAAATATTTACATTATATTATAAATAAATATCTAAATGTAACATTTTTCTTAAATGTATACATGCATGTATTTATATATACATAAATATACACAGTACACACACACACACACACACACACACACATTATATAAACAAAAACTTATTTTGTAAGCGATTAATCACAATTCATCTTTTGAAAGCACTATTAAATATATAAAATAATATAAATATATTTTTAAATATAAATAATCAAATACCTTCATATATTTAAATGCATTTGATATTTCATATATGTAATACAGTTACTTATTCTTAAAAAAAAGAATCTGTCTAAACTATACCAAACTAGATGCATTTTATTTGCATTCAGTAGATTCTTCCGTGCTGTCCGTGACCCCGTCTGAACCATGAGTTGAGAAACACTGCTGCAGATCACGCAGGGTCAGGCCCGTTTTCCTGCCACGCTCATATTTAGACTCTCTCTTGATGATAAGAGAGGAAAAACAAGGCTAAAACGGCTCCTCCGAGAGCCCGGATCTCCTTCCAGTCCGATAGGAGCAGGGGAAGAGGGCCGAGAGGCGGTAACAGGCACAGAAGCGTCTAGAACAAGGCCTTATCAGGAGGACAGGGCCATCGGTGCCATGCTATCACGGTCAGCTCACGGCTAAAAAGCCGCACGCACACACACACACTCGGGCATGTCAACAAACAGCGCGTTCGGCTCCAAGTTCTCACCGAGAGCGGGACAAAGCCTCCAAAGAGCCAGGAGAAACGGACACTCAGCTGAATTTCAAAAGGCTTTTTTTTTCCTCTCCGTTTGATTCTCAAGGACACAAGCTTAGAGAGCGACTTGACAAGTAGTGCTTGAGTTTTTGAATCAGCGGAGACTAAGAGAGACAACTGAAAAGCAGAGCGAGAGAGATAGAGAGAGCATAATAAAGTGAAGGGGGAGGACAGAGGCGCGCGGGATGCATTAGAGCCATTTCACTGAATATGAAAGCAAACCTCCAACAGGCTTTAAAGAACACGGTTCTCTCAAGAGCACTACAATCTGTAACCCAAAAACGTCTGGTTGCATTTCGCACGCAAGTACACAAATTAATAAGAGCACAAGCAAACGACAGCTTAGTTTGCTACCCAGACTACACTGTCATCACGGACCGAGCGGCGTCGTGTTTTTGACAACTAAACGCAAGCGACAAACATGTGGTAATGATCAGGTGGGGGTGGATGGGTAATTAAATATAGGCACATGGACGTGCTGCGAGGCCCCATTGATCAGACTCGGGCATATGGCTTTCAGCTTTGTTCCGCTATAAACCAAAGCCCCAGCGTCTGTCTGCTACTAAAAAATGAAAACACATTTAACAGAGCAGGCCTGGTCGGCCATCTTTAGTCTCCCCGAGACCCTTTTGAGGGTTTGGCGAGGCTGGATCTTCTTTCCTGACCTCCACACTTTTCCACCCATTTCCTGATCAGCACTTGAGTTGTTTGCAGACACAAAAAAAGCTTCCAGAACTCTGGCCAATGTATATTAAAATAAAAATCAATACATGTCACTTGGGAAAAACCACCACAAAAATCTCAATTTTTTACTGATAATGTATCTACAATGAGCTCAGATGCAGGGGGAAATTATGACATAATACCCACAATACTGATGCGATACCCAAATGATACCATTAGATATTTAATGGTTTAAATGACTGATAACTGAGATCCAGTATAACTCATGCCAACAATACATAAATAAAAGTAGAACAAATTTATATATTTATATATATATATATATATATATAATAATTCTAGTGTGTTCATAATTTATATATTTAAATATTTATTTCTATTACGACAATTATTATACATTAACAAATAATTAAAATTATTTTATAATATATTTTTGGAATAATTAATAGGTATAGATATAATAATAATAATAAACAAAAATATACTTGCATTTATTATTTGAAGATAGATCTATATAAAAAAAAAAAAAAAAAAAAAAAAGAGCGATTAGATATGTACTGTATGTGTAAACACACACACACACACACACACACGTATCAAATCACATTTATATATCCCTTTTATAACTTTCAGGGGACCAAAAAAAAAAAAAAAAAAAAACTAGAAATTAAAGGCAATACATGTCATGAATGAGTCTAAAAATAAGTTGAAGCAGCCAGAAAACAGAGTTACCAGTCAGTCGTGATATACAGTCACTGGAGGACTAAACAAAGGGACGTTTAGATGCTCCCGAGGGCTTCGGCCTGTATGAGACCAGAGGCTCTGAACACATGTGAACACCACTAGCTTCCAGCTGTTTCTGCAGTAAATGCTGCGGCCAAAACTCCTTCATTCCCCCTACTGACGGGCCACGGCTTCCCACAAGCCTCCTGGGCTCTGGTTTAGTCAGCTGTTCTCAGAGCCAGCTGCAAGGGAAATGACTAAAGAGCTCCATAACACATGAGAGGAGCCACCTAAAGCAAAGCTGTCCTGAGAGCTTCACTTTGGCCCACAGACACATCAACGCTTTATCATTTCACAAGCTTCATCTCATCCAAAGGCAAGCAAACATCACTGCACTTGGAACAGACATGAAACATTACATTCCACCTTCCGATTGGTTTACTCAATTATTCTTGGATTTTAAGCATGCATGCAGCTTTCAGAGATGGGATAAGATTTGTATTGTGACCATGATGTATGGTGTTCATGAACAAAACCAAACACTTGGGTTAATCAATGAAGGGAGGAGCACAAGTACGAGCAAACGGCTAAACGAAACGGCGTTCGATACGGAGAGAGAGAGAGATGGAGAGAGAAATAACCCTCTGAAATGATTCTTTTAAAAGGGGAAATGTCAAAAGGATGCCTTCTGCCCTCAGACCTTTGCCAACCACAGCACAGATCAGAGTAGAAAACCTCCACGCTCATGAATCGCATGAATATTCAGACTGCCTCGCCTGAACCTTGCGTGGGACCATAGAGGAAATGAAACATTATATAAATAAATAAAAATATCTCAGATAACAACAGAAAAAAGGCCATGCGTGCCAGGACAGAAGTCACAATGTTCTCCTTGAAATCAACTAAAGCATCATTTGTCGAAGTGATTCCTGGAGGCCCTCAAACGACACACACTAGAGATCAGCCGAAAAAAACTAAATACTAAATAAAAGCATATTTTGCTGTTGTTTTATAAAAGATAAAACAGACTTAATTTCTATTTCATTTTGGGAAAAAAAGCAAACGTCATTAGCAAACATTTAAGTGACTTTACAATTTATATGTGTGTGTGTGTGTGTTTTATTTCCTTGTTTTTTGTTTTTACTTAGGTCTTAGAAGATGCAATATAGATGCAAAAAAAACTGTTGTAAGTTTTTAATTATAATTTAAAATTTATGCTGTAAAAAGTCAAATACATTTTTTAACAAATGAAAATATGAATGGAAACTGCAGCTATAACAGATCAGAAACTCGGAGGAAAAAATATTTCAAAATGCAAACACTGGCTGATGGTGATATTAGCTGGAAAGAGCTCATGTTTACAGTTGTGCCTATAGATCTCCGTTTGGAATCAAGTTGTTTAAAGTCAATATTACATCGATCATCACTGACATATACATATTTACACTGTCTACACAGCTGTCAGTTTATTTAAACCATTCATTTAAACATTTAAAAAAAAAGTGTCTGAACCAATGTGTTATTGTAACAATTGATGAAATTTGGATTAGTGACTTCAAAAAAAAAGAAGTCATTTTATAAACTAAATTTACAAATGATATAAATGTATAAATATAATTTATTAACATTTACATTTAGTCTTTTCAATCAACAAAAGAGCAATGTTACACAAGTTCTGTAACAAGTCTCGACTCGGCTTAATGCAGTAAATGCAGCAGGGTTTTTTAATAAATAAAAGAAAAATGGACAGAATAGAAAAAGAATAGAGCAAGCTAGAGTTAGAGTCCTTCTTCTATTTTGCTAATAATATAGTAAAAAGAAAATAAATAGAATACAAAAAGAATACAGATGCTAGCGTTAGTTTATTATTATTATTATTATTATTAAAATGAGGGACCCATCACAAAGGACTTAAATAAAAATAAATCACATACACGCATTGGAAAATAGTGGAATTCACAAAATGCCAATGCTATTAAACAAGCCCGAGAGCAGGCATGTTAATTAAAGCTATCTGTTAGCAATGTGCAGTTGGAGTAAAACCTGTCAACAGTCTGTCACTTTAAAGTCAACTGGCCTGCACCATTTGAGAGCCGCCAGTGCTGCTCCACCTGCACAAATGAACACTTGCTGCTGCTCAGAGACTGGGGGCAGGGCACAAACAGAGCAGCATGACCCTTGACATCTTAACTCCAACAGGTGTGCTGGCTGCATAAATAGGCAGAGAAAAAACCCCCAATCCAATTTGAACAAGAATCCGTCACCTTGGCGGTCAAGATAGTCATATTCAACAGTCTGTTTAGCGGCCTCCAGCTACTCAGCTGTATTTCCTGTTAACAGAATCTTTTCAAAGAAGTTTGTTTAAAGCTGACTGGAAAGAGTTATTAAGACAGAAAAAGATTCTCAATTGGCACCACATGCAGCATCGGCTCATGGACAAAGGAAGGAGGTTATAAACGACGTCCGATCCTTCTGGTTTGGTAGAAGAAGAAAGAGCAGCCCACCACATATGCTCCCACTTGGGCTGATCAAAAAGAGACAGTTGTCATTTGTTTGTAGAGGTTAATGGCCAAAACCTGAGCTCGGATCCAGCAGGGAGATGGCGCATTCCTGTCTGAGGGGAAAGTGGAAGGTGGACTCGTTCCATCTGGAAATGCCCTCTCGCATAGCGGGAACGAGACCAGCATGCAGCTGGAGCCATTGGGTAGAGTGGCATGGCGACAGGCTGTCACGCCAAGCCCTCATTGTGCCCGCTGGAACACTGCTAAGGAGATGGGTATTGTGGCGCTGCTCATTTTAGCCACATGGCTCATTTTTAAAGCTAACGAGCACACATGTCCTTGGTCTGCGACATCAACGGACATGAAATTCGAGACAAAGCCAGACCTAAAACTGCAGCACAAAGAAGGAATTCTGCTGCCAAGTTCCGCCCCTCCACACCTCCTCCCTCAGATCGAGAGAGAGAGAGAGAGAGAGCGCAAGTGAGCCAACCAGCCATGTGTGTGTCAGACCTAATTCCCAGTGTGTGATCAGAGCTGGAGGCACATGCGGCCACTTCCCAGAAGGACGCCGCAGAAAACCGACAGCAAACAAAGACATGCTGCGCCCAGATCGTATCAGTATTGGTGATCTGCAGAGGTGTGTTAACACAATCTGTGTTTTAGTGCAAGCGCACTGTCAGAACATATAAATTGGGTCCAGTGTGTGACTCAAAGCACAACACAAACAAATCCATTATTCTCTGTGTGCGTTGTGGAGACAGCTGAAACCTTTTGAGAACCCCAGGGTTTTGTCAGCGGCCCGCTTACGTTTTCTGTCCGCAGCTGCGGTTCTGACTGGTGACCGTCATCTATTCGGTAATGAAGTGTTTCACTGTGAACAGCTGTCAGGCTGATATTAGAATTACAAGTTTGCCATCAAGTAGAAAACATTCACATCTTGGAATACAAGTTTCTAATTTGCATTTAATCAAAAATTTTGCCACTCATTAATACGTCTTGTTATCAAAGCCACTGTTAAATTGCAATTACATTTATGAATGTTTGGTGAAATTTCTCAAAATCCAGTCATATTTATAGAAATCTATACAATTGAGTGTTTTCCACAACTTTCGCCATGCAAATTCACCACATTGACCAAAAGACAGCTGCTTGTTTTGAAAGTGACTTCTGTGTGAACGGTACGTCCCAACACTGTAAACAAAGTTTTGCAAACAAATTTTTAGCACAATTTTGCTAATGTAACTGGGGTGTTTGTAATTAAATATTTAGCAAGAGAATACATCAATCACCCATTTATATCTTTCTTGTGTTCACATACTTCCTACTTAAACAGGAAGTAGCATATTAGATATGCTAAACTGCAAAAAAAGTAGCTATATAATATTCTTCTTATTTTCCAGCTATAGCAACTAAACATTATTGAAATTATTAAATTAAAATGATCTAGTTTTCTATTTAAAAAAAACCAACATCTTAAAATCCTTAAAACAAGATACATTTACTTCATAAGACTTTAAAACATTTTTATAGATTAAACAAGTGTAAATTCTGACAGTGTCGCAGGACAAAATACACAAAAATTTCATGAAAACAAGTCTTAATATCTCACGCAGTGTCGCTTCAAATAAATGTATATTGTTTTTAGAATTTTTTTTTTTAAAAAAGAATGGTTAAAAGAGTATTTTTTACAAAGTATTTCAATGTGGGTGAATGTTCATATTCTCGACTTAACAAAAAGTCCAAGATAAAATTTTAGTCTGTTTTCCTGAAAAACAAAGACTGAATCTGCTCGCAAAGTTTTAACCCTGGTTAAACAGATTAAGCTCAAAGCTAACAGGTATGAACAAAAGAAACAAAACTAGTTTTGCCATCAGCAACACAACTGCCCCATAGATCCTCTTTAGCAATAGAAAATTAGACATTTCTGAGTCTGGGAATGTGTGAGCTTCGACGAGACATGAATGCAGCAAACAAGGACCCAACGCTTGAGGAAAAAAAATATCCCTTTGCCTTTCATAAACGCTTGCAAAAAATCTCTAAAAGTTAATTATGTGAGCATTTCAGCTGTTTCTTCTCCACAGATGCAGGGCACTGTGACACAATGCCCAACTTTAACCTTGTCAGAGACAAACATGCCAAAACCTTAGTAATGCAAACGCCACCCACGCCTGCTGGCAGCCAAGAGTGTGTGTGTGTGTGTGTGTGTGTGTGTGTGTGTGTGTGTGTAAGAACAATCAGTGCCGGCACAGCTGTGCTCTGCTCAAGAACTTTTTAAAAGCGTGTCAAAGTCACAGCAGACTTACAGCAAAGGGCTGCCATGCCAATGTGGCCGCCCGTCGCAAAACCGCAGACCAATTTTCCTTAACGTTAAACATATTACTTGTGTTTCTGAGAGAAAACGCTTACTGGGGAGTTCTTAAAGACTTCTGGCCTGGTGTTAAATGATTCCTTATCCAGAAAAACTCGTTTAGAGGATATGAGCCACTCCAAACCACGTTTGAACAGTTACTGACTCACTAGCTAGTTTTATGGGGGTACTGTGAACTCTGACGAGGCACAAAAGCAGGCTTGTACCGGAGTCAAACACAAAGAATGACTTGTTCGCTTATCTTGCGGCACGTCTCGAACAATTCATTCACTTAACGTCAACTTAATGTGCCGATGGCTTCACCTTTCATCCCAAACACAAAGACCAATCGTTCAGGTTAGGCAAGAGGCTACAAACTAAACAAAGGCTCACGGTGTCTTTTACAAGCAACTTAGCAAAATTCCATCATGTAGGAGTAAGTCAGATTACATGCTGGTGAACTGACGTTAAAAATAAATGCATTTCCAAACGCACCCAAGCTTTTGTTTTCTTTCTCCGGGAGTAATTTACAGACTGCTAACCCTTTTGGTTTGGCACGGGCGATTTGTCATGCTGCACACCATTTCTGAATCCTATTCCGCTTTGTAGCTTTTCTCGCCGATCACGGATGGAATTACAATCATTATTACAGTTCACAACTATCCTCTTTCCCCCCGTTTTCAAGACATTTTAAATACCCACGCTAAATTAATGGATGCCGCCCAATTCTCACAGCTCTAAATATGTCATTTATGGCATATCTTGCCGTCGGAAGGCGCTCCGCGGAGGAAGTCGGGGCCATCCATTCGTCTTATGCACCCATAAATCTCGGACAGTTTTGGGCTTTGCCAGCAAATTGACACACTCCTACCTCCCTCACTCCAGTAAATAAAAATGATAAAGGCCTGTCAATAGTTTGCATACTCTGGCTCAAATCGAGCCTCCGCAGTGCTGCAGCCTCATTTCAAATCCTGATGGGAAAAAGTGCCACCACACACACACACACACACACACCAAAACAATAAAACATCATCATCTGCCATAGAGAATCATCATTGCATCACATCTCGGACCCGATTTCATCTGATATGTTGATAGTGTACCCTTAAAAACAGCCTTAAAGCAGATACTGAGAACTAATCACTAAAAAGTTAACATTAATCATGGCTCACAACTCATTTTAGTTCAGCAAAAAAAGTTAGTAAGTAAAACAAAACATTTAGTGACAAAAAAATAATTTTATTTGAAGGAATTTTGTGAAATATATGCACTTCAAGTTAAAACTAGATTAAACAAAATTACAAAAGTACATGATTAATTCTAAAATAGGGCTGCGCAAAAAAAATCGAATGCGATTTTCATGCACCTCTCATCAGTAAAGACGCTCCTGTAATTAGAAATATTTCCAGCACGTGCGTTCAGATCAGGGTTGCCAGGTTTTCATAATTCCTGCCCAGTTGCTTCTTAAAACTAGTCCAAAACTATCCCAATCGCGTTTCCAGGAGGTTCCCTGATAAAAATTGCTTCCCCGGGGTTAAAATAAAAATTTTTTGGAAGGGTTGCCCTGGTAAAATTAGCATTTTAGGGGCTAAATATCACGTTATTGGTATTGGGGTTGCTTCAAACCACGGACATGAAAAACAACCGCAGACTTGGCAACACTGGTTCAGGTGGAGCGGCAGTTACTACACAGAGCCGTAGTTCACCGACAATTAACACAAAATCGTTTTCAAAATCGACAAAGAAACGCCTGCGATTTTAACATCGATTTTGTGTAGATTGTCAGTGAGTTACAGCTCGGTGTAGTAAATGCCAACCAGTGTTGCCAAGTCTGTGATTGTTTTTCATGTCCGCGGGTCAAAGTGACCCCAATACAAGTAACGTGATTTTTAGCAATTTTTTTTTATCGGGGAACCTTCTGGAAGCGCGATTTGGCTAGTTTTGGACTAGTTTTGAGAAGCAACTGGACAGGAATTATTGTGAAAACCTGGCAACCTTGATCTGAACGCACGTGCTGGAGATATATTTCTAATCACAGGAGCGTCTTTTCTGATGAGATGCGCATGAAAAATCGCATTCGATTTTCTGCACAGCCCTATTCTAAAACAAAACTGGCAAGAGGGGAGGGAACAGAAAACATTAGTGATTGTTGACACAGCTAATAAGGAAAGTAAGGATAGATTACAATAACAAGGGCATTTTTCTGAATAACTGATGATTCATTCATAAAACCAGAAACGTGCATTAAGGAAGTAAACCAGCCCAAATGTGATTCACGTTCAATCCGCTGTGACTCCCAACACACACTTCTGCCAAGCGCTCACGCCAAATAGCCTACGTTCATCTCGTGCGGCACGCCACCAGACCTGCGCTTCGTCATACATTTCAACCTGTTTGACTTCAGGATCTTCTGGTTCTCATTTCTCCACGGGGCGGCTGAAGGGTGAGACCGAGATGGGCGAGGCATTGGATCAACAACAGCGATTCACACGGGGCACGAAGGGCCTGTGCGAGCATGTGCGGCCCCTGAAGGAGCCTGCGTTTGATTTGTTTACCTACAGACGAGTCGTTTGAACGGGAAGGTTAAACTCTCGGCGTCCTGTTCTTCATAGCTCATTAGAGGCGGCGAGCAGACGGAAGGCAGGGGCGGAGGTGTGTGTGTGTGTGTGTAAGTCTATCCAGCACATGGGTCCCAGAAGGGGGAGCTGCAGCAGGAAATGGTGGATAAGTGGTGACCCGGGTTTGCTTTTGAAACTGATCGTCAGGAGCACAGCTGCTAGCTCTGCTCCGTGGTCAGGTTAACCACGCTTAGACAAAGAGAAGAAAAACAAGAGAAAAGGGAAATAACAGCCCCTCGGACACAGCCCACTGTATCCCCATCAAACGTACTGCGCCGGGATCCTCCTCTACAGCGGAGCTCTTTAAAGAGAGAGTTCACCTACAAATTAAAATCACGTGATTATCTACTCCCCCTCAGACACGTGTTCTTTTCTTTCCTTTGAGAAAGGAGATATTTAGCAGAATGTTAAAGCTGCTCTTTTCCATAAAAAATGAGTACTGCCAGGCACCAAAAAACATGCAAGAGAATCCAGAAAAAATAGTTTTAGTTCAAATAATTCAATCATATTCAATGATGACGAGGACTGACACATTCGAGTTGCGCGAGTTGAAAATAGCAATCTTTATTCACATTATAAATGTTTTTACTGTCACTTTGATCAATTTAATGCATCCTTGCCGAATAAAATACATTTCTTTAAAAATTAAATCTTACTGACCCCAAACATTTAAATGATATTTTCATCCGAATGAGTAGAATAAAATTATTTAATAAAAATTTAATTCTGCTCAAACATCAGGTATAAATACAAACATGTGCAACAGATGAAGCAGAACTGGGTCTGTTCTTCAGGGGAAAAAAATCATCATGTATCATGTATCAGATAGTCATACAAGCTACTTTTATGTGCGTTTTGTCATCTTTGGAGCTTGAGGCTGAGTAAATGATGACAAAACATGATAACATTACATGATGGAGCAGAGCGACTGTTTTCGCAATGTCTCTCAAAGCCTGTAGCACTTTACCAATCTCTGAGCGACCTAAAACACGTAAAATGGTGGCTTTATCTTTCTAAAAGCAGCACAAGCACTTGAAACGCTCTTCAAAGACACACAAAGACATTAGCGGCGAACGGTGCACCAATCAAGCAGCGAGCGCCAATCTAAAGCTCCTTATAAGCAATACTTAGCTATTAATGTGAGCTTAAAAGTCTTATTCATCACTGTGCTGTTTCCAGGTCCCAGCTGCGGCCTAGATAATGAAGACCGATCGAGCCCTCATCGAAAAAGAAGAGGGTTCGGGACAAACAACCCGCTAGCTGTCCCTCGTATAAGTCAACATATGGAGCGCGAGAGGTCGCGAGATCCGACGGGCCGTTCCACTGCGCGACTCAATCATTTTGTGCGTCAACGCGCTTCGGGGTTTCCGTCCGAATCCAGGTCCGCTGCCAGTGACTCACTGTAGCCTGGATTAGGTACAGAACCAGCAATCTGGCTTTTGAGGCAATTCCCTGCATTCAGGAATACTGGGCCCGATGTTTGAGCCTTTTTACAGGGCCCGGTGCCGTATGGACCTGCGGTGAGCCCTGATGTCTGCTGCAAACGCAGGCCAGGAGCACAGGGCCGGGCGTAGAGGCGTGTAATGGAAAACAAACAGAGCAGAGAGAGTCCTCGGTGTCCCTGCCCCCACAAACTGGACTCCTCACCCCCCTCTTCCTCACCCTCGGTGAAGGTTAATGGTGCTGGAGGAATACAGATCAGCGCAAGATGGATGAAGAGGTGCTGGAAAACTCTCCCGCAGGTCTGGAGTCTAGAGATTAACTAAATATTAACTAACAAAAAAACCCATACAGCTGCGGCCCTAAAAGCAATTAAAGACGCTCGTTCCTCCATCAAACGCCTCCCTATGAAACAAACCAGAGAATGAGCTAATAATATTTAGACTTCCCATGCTCCTTGCCCAAGTGCATGTTGAAGGTTATTACAGAAAGCCTCTTAAAGGGGAAGTGCGTTTCTGTGCATGCTACTCTTACTGTTTCTGCAGGATATGGCTTATGTTCATCAAGGCTGCATTTATTTGATCGAAAATACAGCAAAAGCAGTAATACTCTGAAATATTATTAGAATAAAAAAAATTTTAAAAAAAGTTTTCCATTTGAATATATTTTAAATCACAATTATTTCTGTTATGCAAAACTGAATTCACTCCAGTCTTCAGTGTCACATGATCCTTCCGAAAACATTTGAATATGCCGATTTGATATTTAAGAAACATTTCCTATCATCTAAGATGAAAACAGTTTTTGCTATTTTTATACATTTATGGAAACTGTGATAAGCTACCACTGAAAAACTTGGTTAAGTAAGAATAAATCATTTATTAACACTTATTCAGCAAAGATGCATTAAGGTTATGAAAAATGGGATTGGAGACATTTATAATTTAACTAATTTTTAAAAAGAATCCTGAAAACAAATGCACAAAAATATTAAAAAGCAGCAAAAACTGAGCATAAGAGAATTCTTTCAAAAACAAAAACAAATTTATTTACAGATGAGGTGTATAATAAAAAAAACTTGATTATTCCGAGAAGATATTTTTACACAAACATGAAATAAATACTAAATATTCTCATGTTAAGAATCTGACGTCACATGCTGAATTACAATATGGTTAATGTAAGTTTATGCAACAGCTAACATGAAATGAATAGTAATGCATTATGAACAATCATGAATAAACAATGTAAAATGATCACAAATATTAATACAATAATTGAAAATGAAAACTATTAATTTTTAGATCATGACACCCAATTCATCTAATTCGTTCCATATGTTAATAGGTAAATAAATAAAAATGTGTTCATTGTCAGTTCATGATATCTAATGCATTAACATACTGAACCGTATTGTGTTGCCAAGTGCCAACTAAACACATGTGCCAAGTGAGGTCATGTGACAAGTGTGTCATACTACTGTCAGAAATGTTTTTATTGCATAATGCATCTGCAGCTTACAGCAAGCACTAGGTTTTCCGTTCTGCACAAAGTCAAAAATAGAAATGTGCCATGTTCAAGACAAAAAAAAAATGATGTTAATGATATGAATCATAACAAATTTTCATCCTGTTTACTATAAATCTCAATTTCTAGACTTAGCCAAAAAAATCTGAAAGTTCACAATACCTTTTCTCAGATCACTAGCTTAGTTAAAGATTCAAAGCTTCTCAAAAGCAACTAAAGCATAACCTTTTGAAATCGCTGAGCACGGCCTCGGGTTCATGTGCTTGAACTCTCTACTTCAGCTCAATACAGCTCCAGAATCACGGTCACTTGAAGAAAAATTGATCCTGTACAAACAGCATTGAATTCCATTTGCATTTAAAGCAATGCTGATAAACACCCAATGAATGCAAAGAAAAACACGTCAACAGCTTCTCTCAATACACTCAACGCATCACTTATGCCATGCATTTGAATGATTAGCCATTATCTTTAGCTGAACGTATTGATTCAGACAATGAAGGGAAACAATGAGGGTGCGTCGTCTTCATTCAGGCCTGAGCACAATCCAAAAAAAAAAAATCCCATGCTGTCTACAAACGCCTGTAGCTTCATAGAGACTGGAGAATTTCAGAAGGAGCAGAGCATACACTAACCCCTCAGATTACTAATAACTGAATCAGATTCAAAAGGTGTTCACTGGGCAGGCAAACTTAATACGACAACACCATATGCACAGATGGAACATATGCATTTGAAACTGTAGAGCGTGACACTAAGTTAATGTTTATTGTTTTCCATTTACAATTTTCATATTGTTTCAAGATGTATAAAATAACATTAATGTATAGCAAACAAACAAGTAAAAATGCAAACCAACATAAACATTAAAAATTAAAAACTATTAAAATTCTTCATTGTTGGTTCATGATACCAAATGCATTAACATATGTTAACATATAGAACTACATAAAATATTTTTCATTGCTGATGCATGCATCATATGCATATTCCAATATATTACAATAACATTTATTAATAAAAGAATTTTCTCATTTACAATTTTAAATATTTCTTTATATTTAAAACTATATAAAATTCACTTGTTAACCAAAAATTAATTAACAATGCTGTTTGAATTAATATTAAGATACTTCACACATTAATGCAAAATTTAACATTAAAAATTAAAACGATTACATTATTTTAAATTTTGAATTTCATTTAAAATTATTTATTTATAGTTCTTTATTGTTGCCTGTATATAAGTTTTAAACAGAACAACAAAGGCAAAACCAAAGACATGCAGCAGTCTGTTTGTTCAGCCCATACACCGTATGGATGAATGCATGCTAAACTTTACACTATGACACTAAAAAAATATTCACTTTAAAATTAAAACTTGATTTCAAACAGCATTAAAAATACAGAGAAACGAACAGTTGGAACCATGTTTGGCTGTGTGTGAGATCTCAGATAGCCATGTTATTGATGTAAAGAGGGCCCAGGCAGGGCACTGTGACCAAACTCCACCCGTCCAGGGCACTGGATGCTGCTCAAGTATGTAGATGTTGGGAAGTGGAGCACATTCCAGTCAGTCATGGTCTAAGAAGCATACGCAAGTGGCTACTGAGTAACATCTTACTTCACGCTATAAAATAAGACCGGGAGGAACAGGAAGGGTGGATATTAAATGATGATATAAGGGCAGCCTGTCGTTGTTCTGTGATGCTGTGGAGAGGTCAAACTCCTTGATTCTCTCCAGATACTTGACCATGATGCCGCTCTCAAACTGAAGTACGTGCAGATATTATCATTCCGAGAAACTACAATCCTCCAGAACAAGGTCAAATGCTACAGAAAATAACAGCCGACTGCTTACTGGATGCACCTCATTCATCTCACAGAGGAGTTTGGGACGCACACGTTTCAGTGTTTTACTATGGCCGCAAAACCCTCTTTACCAGGGGAAAATAATTACAATCTCAAGCAGCCGTAAGAGATCAAAGATTCAAAGATTCAATAAATGGTTAAATCTGCACATATTAATCATCAAAATGAACACATAGTATGTGAAGTCACAGGTCTACATTTATTTCAGAACTTCATAACAATCTGAATGCAGATTTCACACAAAAAATTAGAGTCCGTTTCACCTTATAAAACAAAAATAAGAATGAAAGACGTTGTCCCGAGTTCAAGTCCCGGCTCGTGGACCTTTCCCCGATCCCAGACCCCTCTATCTAACCCACTTCACTTCCTGTTGACCTACTGTCCTATCTAAATATGAATTGACTTTTTAAATAATAAGAATCAGAAATGTTTTATGAATCTATCGTTATTTGTTTTATGACATCATAGAAATCAAATCAGAAGCTCGCTGATATTGACCATGAATGTTTTCATTGTGCATTTTAATTTGAACATTTTGACACCCATTTTAAATTAAATAAAGCAACTTAAATTCTTAAAATTTAGCAATAGGATTTTTTTTACAAATCATAGAAATCCAATCAGCAGCTCACTGACAAGTAAATAAAATTGTATAAAAATGCTACAAATTTATTAATTTCTTTATTTACTCATTTCAACATTTAATTTATTCATTTCTGATTCTCGTGATAAAAAATCATGGAAGTTCATCGAGCACTGAAAATTGATCCTTATACTCAAATCACAAGGTCATTGATATAGATTTTTATTATTATAATTTTAACATTTTGAAATCAAATAAAGCACTGCAAACTCATACAACACCTCAAATCAGAAGCTCACTGATATTGTTAACACTGTTTTTCAAGCTTGCCAGAAAAATTTCACCAGTTTACGAGGCTAAATTATATCTCCCATCATTCTCTATGACAGCACAAGAACACTAAAACACAAAGCATTGATTACATGCCTAATGCATATTTTTTGTACTATAAAAGCTTCCTATCTTCATTGGGAAGTGAAAAGTAGATGCCAAGCGAGTCCACTTTGTTCTGACCAACATCACTTAAATGCATATCACATCATTGTGCATTACAACTCACAAGAACAAACTACTCCGGAGAATGGATGAGCACAGGAGCTCGTTCAGTAACAATCCTCCATCTTTGCTTCGTCGAACACAAAGAACCAAGTCTGTCATGCATGTAAACGTCTGAGTTCAACCTAGCATCCAAAATATGAAGATTAGCTTGCATCTGACAACTACAGGTTTCTAGTTTTGCTGAGTGCTTTGGGTCACAGCAGTAGTTTGGAATGGCTAAACTTCACAATGAAGTCAAAATGCAGTTCGTTATGATGTGATATTTCACAACGTAGCTCTCCAAATCTCCAGAACAGACTGAATTCCATAAGAATGAATGGCTGGGTTTTTATATGACTGGTAATAAAGCTCTGGTAGACTTCTAACTGAAGCATGTGACGTGTGAAGAAACGACAGTCTAATATTATAGCAGACCCCGCAGCAGAGAGCAGAGCTTACGCCCTCCACCACCAACTACATCAAAGAGCATTGTGGGTGGAGCGCTAACTTTCAATACATGGTGCAAATCTGTAGGCTTACTGTCAATCTGACTTCTCAAAGCTGCTGCGGAAAATGTAGCATTTATGGCAAGACCATCTGATCTGATTTAATGCTGAGCTAAAATAATATCTTAAAAACCTCACAGAACATAAAACAATATACAGCAGCATTTGTGGCACATGATCTGCATCTGTAAAGAAACATTGGATTACTTGTTATGAAATCCTATTTTTAAAACATATGATGTGAAACAGAACTTTTTATTCATAGTATAGCCTACTTTTCAAACTGTTGTATGCATTTTAAATAGTTAAGCATCTTAGAAATAAACTGATTTTGCATTTTAAATCCAATTCGGAGTAAACACGGACTTGATTTTCACAGTCTTAATTGTACCACATTGTATTTTGACTATTGTATGCATACAATAAATGTGTATATTCACAAGTTAGCTATATCCTGCAGGAATGGTAGTATTATAGCATGCTAAGCCCATTAGCCATCAATCAATTTACATTTCAACACTCAATTTCTTCTAAACTTAAAAAATAATAATAATAATAATAATAATAATGTTGTAAATAGTATGTTTTCCAATAAAAAAATGTTTAATTCTATTTCTTTGTAATTATTTGTGACATTTACTAGCAGTTTCTGAGTAAAAATGAGATCTTGGTCTCTTTCTCCAAAACAACTCAAATGTGTGTTTGAAAGGTAGAAAAAGCATCAGCAGTTTTACAGACACGTCACGCATCTTATAAAGCACCATAAAGCAATTACACAGGCACACTGACCTCGAATCTACCAAACCAGAGGCTCTGATGCAGTTATACACTCAGCAACGCTCTCTTCCACATGGCACTTCTGACAGGCCCCAAAAGCAACAGCCTCATGCAAGATTTAAGTTGTACATCTTAAATTTTGCACTTCTGTGTATGAATGGCAGAAATGTTAACCCGGGCATAAGGCTTTTCTTTCCACTGGCTCAGTGAGCTGGAACACACATTACAGCATGTGCAGCACTCTATTCTTCATTCTTTACACACACACACACCCTTTCTGGGTTAATAAGGCTGATGGAAATGTGCATATCCTCTGACGTGAGATCAATAAACAAATCAGTTTATTCTGTCCCGTTATATCATTACGCCGCTATGACACAGTCTTCTTCATCTGATCAATACACCTCTGGGACTCACATATGGTTCTGCCATTAACATCTACAATGCTAGAATTTCAAAAAACCTCCAGTATTTCCGAGAACACGCCGCAAAACGTCCTGACTTGGCTATAATAATGGAAAATGACATCACTGGGTCGCTTTGAGATTTAACTGTCAAGTTATTACACCAACTGAAAGTACTGACATATACCATACTAATCATAACAAATGGAAACGCAACACAAGGCTGGAAAGAAGGGGCTTGAACTTGAACCCGATGACCTTTTGGGCTCAGGGTGATCAATATGACGCAAGTCGCAGCAACAGACACATAAGCACTGGTAATAAATACATAACTTCTACTAGGTTTTCAACTGCAAACCAGAGCTTCATCGCCTGTGTTTCCACAGCAGTAGTCCCGCAGTGTGCTTCAGCCAAATTGTTCATGAAAACACACACACACACACTTTCCACCCAGATCAGTGCTGCATGTACCATCTACACATCCTGTAACACGATAAACATTCCCTGCATGCGCTAAAAGAGGAGGGCTGCTCGGATGCCCTTGGTATGTAAATATAGAGTATTGTGGCCATCGGCCAGCCGAGGGACGCCACGGCCACATTTATGAGAAATATATAGCTTTATTTCATCCCCTCCCCCTGTATATGACAGAAAGGAAAACAAATTCCTGTCCTGAATTCAGTCTCAGCTCGTTCGTCACGGTGAGCTCTACCTATCGGGGCTAATCCGGGTCTGCTGGAAGCAACCCCCCCGGCCCTGCCTGCGCCGCAAGATTGCATCTTTTATTTATCGCCGCTTGGCTTTATTTTTGCAGAGCATTCCATACTGGGATGCAATCAGCCAAGAAACCCTCCCCGTGCGTGCAGGCTTGTCATTTCCCATCGCTGGAGCTCGGAATGAGGAGCACACAAAGGGGAAAAAGCAGAATCAAAAGCAGAGAGCTCCACGTAGCCTGTTGGAAAAAGGGCAAGAGCCCTTGATCTTCCAAGACAGCCAGTCCACTCGAGAGGCTCCGGGCAGGGAAGACACACATGGGCCAGTGTGTGCGTTTTCCTGAAAGCACAAACCTATTTTGGCTGAAGGGTGAGGGCACAGAGCCCAGCTGAGGCACCTCTTCTCTTGCGGGCTACAGACATAGAGGAGGAGGGGAATGGTCACACAGAAAATTACGTCTGCTGATTGCATTACAATTCGAATTAAGCAAAGGCACTAATGTGATTAAAATCTTGAATTGTTTCCAAAGGGCGGAGAGCCTCTGAATCAATTGCGGGGACTTTAAAAACAAAGGTGGATAAAGTTGTGAAACGACAAAGCGAGTGAATCACTACATGCCAGAGCTGAATATCGCGTTCGCAGCTACTTTGACAATTTTGAGTCGCACGCTGACGTCACGAGGGTCAGCCGGAACGTATGCATATCATTAGGGGACATTTAAAAAGAAATCGAGGCGCTGCGTCTTTAAATCGCCATTCCTCCCACCCCTTTCCCAAATCTTTTCCATTTAACAAGCAGTGAAAGAAAATAAAAAAGCCGCTTTTGTTTCCCTTCCTTTTGAAGGGTGACCGAAAGCTGAAAAGACACAAACGAACATGAAAATGGGAACAAAGTGCCAATTTCAATAGGGATGCCTGACGGCTATTTGATATGCGCACCCACTAAATACAAAACCAACAGTGTTTTCGCTGCTAAAAACAAGAGTTAGGGTCTTGTTTGCAATAACAACAAATAGCTATTCGCGTCCATTCTAGCTATTTTAGTTGACATGACAGCTCTACATCCAGCAGTTGGTCGACTTACTACGCCAATAACCCCCCTCACGCTTACACTTCAGAAAAAATAAACACACCAGACAAGCCTCGGAAGAGGTGACATTTCAATCGCTTTACGAAAAAACACACGATTAATATGTCGCCACACCGACTAAAGTCGAACTACAAAACAAGTCCTAGGTGAAATAATAACGAAAAAGTCACGAAAATGTGCTTTAAACGCTGAATGGATCGAGCTACAGACGTCGAGCTCCACTTCCGCGCTGCTTATCTCGCGCAGATACAAAAGCGCTACAATCTATTCTGAACGTTTCCCATTACGCTCGGAATGTATCGATAAACCGGAGAGCTCGGTGTCTTAAAGTGCGAAACGAAACGACATCACCAGCACCCTGTCGAGAGATTTAAACCCGTTGTATTCCTCCCTTTGTTCGACACATTTCAATAGTGCCTTTCATTCGACTCGTGTTCCTCATTTAAACGACATTCGAGCGTTTTCTCTCGACTGTGTCTGCGCGATGGTGACTGGATTCTCAAGGTTTATATGTTTTCCAAGCCGCGGGTTTACATCCACACTCACCGACTTGCAATACGTTGTCCACACAGCCGCTCTCCAGCAATGCGATGCCGCGTCGGAACGGTAACCGCGTCTCGTCTATGTTCTCCCCGCTAGACGCGTTCTCCTCTCCGCCAGTGTTGAACGAGGAATACATGCAGATCTCCCGTTCGCTCCTCGGGAAAGACCAGTACACGATCCGCCGCTGTACGGGCTCCGGGATGCGCTCGAAACGCTCCTCGACCCGTTGGAACGGCCACTTTTCCGCTACTTTCCGCGCTGCAATGTCCAGGAGCGACTCGGGGCTCTGGGTTTTGCTGGATCCCCCTTGGCCAGAACCAGAACCGCCGCATACTGTTCCACCGGCTCGCTGCCCCTGTCTACACGTCGTACTATAACCGGGTCGGCAGCAGAGCCGTTTAGCTGGGGGCTGCTGAACGCGCTCCGCCATGATCGCACTTCTTTAACGGCAAGGGCGGAAGTCGCCGTACTATTTAAACGGGATAAGGAAAGGAAAAGGCTGCGACGCGCATCGATTGTTCGCCGTGTAAGGACAGTCTGGACTTATTTGGTCAAAAGGGCGGGGCTTCGGAGCCTTTGTGTAGACAAATAAGCAAGGGGCGTGGCCTGCGCGTCTGCAGCCGTGCTAAAAAAGGCATGGGAGGCGGAATCTTTGCTAGTGATTATAAGTGTCAGTTCACAACAGGAAGAGGCATGAGCGCTTGGAAACGCCTTCCACACGAATAAAAGAAAAACAGAAATCGTAGGTAGAGGGCTTTCAAAAAGCAAGCATTTCATTAGGAGGATGAGGGAGTTTTTGAACCTGCGTCCCAAAAAAGCTGTCAAAGTATACAAACCTACATAACCTATGAACACCTTGACAGACCCAATTATACGTGTACAAATAGAGCATGGTTAAAGCATGGTTCAACTATATGCATTATAAAGATAACATGTTAATTATAAGTAGCTTTTGTTTGTAAAAAAAAAAAAAAAAAAAGATTCATTTCATACACACAATATTTTTTGAAAAATAAAATGTATATTTATATAGACTCATATATATATATATATATATATATATATATATATATACATACATACATACATACATACACACATACACACATACACACACACACATATATATATATATATATATATATATATATATATATATATATATATATATATATATATATATATATATATATATATATATGATTTGATACTTAAAAAAATCTAAAATGCATATTTGGTTTTATAATTTCAAATATTTAATTTATAATTTTTCTAATAGATTTTGTTGTACATGAAAAAACAAAGAAAAATAAATGTAATTGTATTTATTTTTTGTATTGAAAACATGGTTTTATTTAATCTTTTTAAATAAATAAATAACAATTTGTATTATATACATAGATTATCGATTTATTAATGTTTTTCTGCAACCAAACATATAATTTGATGATTATTCTCTAAAAAGTTTTCATAAAACCCCAGAAATAAAAGAAATGTGTGCTGGTAAGTCACAACACACAAAACTACTAGACTTTTTGCAATAAATTCTGTAGATTTTTGTTTGGTTTTATTGATGCCATACACATATTCTAAACAATGATCCTAAATTTTCAACCAAAGCCATTTACCCTGTGTGCCCTTTACCAGATCGAAATGAAAAGAAGTGATATTGTTCATCCCTTTTATAAATATTTCTCCCCTTGCTCAAATGTATAGCCTGAAAATCCAATACATGTAATTTCATTTCATTTATCTTTTATGCTGCTTTGGTTTAAAGGCTTCTGCTAAGCGCTAAACAGATAAATGAGATCTATTCATCTTAAATGTGCAGTGTAAAGGGAAAAGGTTTGCTCCCAATTTAAGTGGATCAAACGTTTGCAGAGAGAGTTATCCTTCACACAACCTGAAGGTGAATCCATGCAAACTTTAAGCCATACATTTAGGAGTCAATTCAGAGTCATTTTGTGCAGATCTGTCATATCTCAGCTGTTTTAACTCTTATCTTTGCTATAGTCAGATGTTTCATATTAACTCCTGTCTCTTCTCATTTTCGTTCCAGGTGATTCCTTGTAGTACATCTAATCAAGAGACAGATCTGAAGACCACAGTCGGTGTCTGTGATAAAACTACAAAAGGAGAAGTTACCACCTAACGAGAGAGAGTGCTAATTTAATTTCATGCAAGAGTCTCACCGGTGATATTAAAAAGTGTGGCCTCAGGGTAAGTTTAATTGATTGAGAAATGTGATGTAACTAATTGCAACTCATTGCAGGGACGCTGTAATCTCCAGCCGATCAATGCAGTGGATTTCAGATTAGTGTCCGCACAATTTGAGCTTCCCTCATCTGTCATTTCAGAGCTTTTAATGGACACATGCAGCGTTGCACAGCGTTTAGTAGGCAGTGTTTTTGATGGAAGCATGTGGTTCAGTTTAATATTTCTACAAATGAAGCACTTATCTAAAGCTTTTTTATTACTTAGTTTGCATGAAAATGTGCACACTTCAGACTGTTTGTTTAAACGTATCAAAGGTTTCTTTACATGATACTGTCAAAAATCTACATTGAAGTATTCTTAAAATCTCAGTTTTACTGACAATAATTCTTACTTAAAACGACATGCAAATTATTGTTAATTAAATGTTTATGGATATTGTTATACATTTTTGAATTCGCTTTTATTTTTACATTTTCAGCTTTAAATGTAATTTTGTGTAAATGTTTAGGGGTTAAGTTATGTGCTTTTTTATTTAACTTTTTATTACTTTTTAATATAAAATTTCTGGTTTGGTTTATTTTTATTTGAGTTTTAGTTGAGTTATTTTATTTAGTTTTTCATCTAAACGTTTTTCATCTAATATTTATATTTTATTTATATAATTTTTATATGCTATTTCAGCATTTTAATTTAGATGAGAGTTTAATTATTAAAAAAATAATGATTTATACATTTAAATACATTATTGTAATATTTTGATTAATTATTTTGATTATATTATAATATTAAATAAGAAATCTAATCTTGATTTATGGTATTTCAAATAAGATTTTATATTTTAATATATCAATAGTAATTCATACATTTAAATACCACAATTTTATTATTATTTTAAATTTACTATAATATTGCAATATTACAATAAATAAATGTCTTGATTAATGTATTTTTAGTGTTTTAATTATTTATTTATAATAATTTATACATTTAAATACTCACATTATTTTATTATTGATTATTTTATTACCTTAGAATATTACAAAAGAAATAGTTTAGAGTGTACATCTTGTGTTTCAATTAAAAATATTATACAATTTTATACATTTAAATACTTAAATTATATTATTATTTAAATTTACTGTACTATTTCTCTAACATTATATTATTATGTAGAAAATAAATATATTTTAGCATTTAGTAATTATTAATATGTTGTACATTTTAATAATTATAATCTTATTTTATTACATTATAGTATTATATTTTTGATTTTTAAGTATTTTAATATTTTAATGTAGTTTAGAGTTCAGTTGTTTTAATATATTAATAATTTATACATATTACTTTTTAATTATTTTATTACATTATATTTTATACATAAGATTTTTTTTATTTAGTTTAGACTTCAAATATTTAAATATTTTGACAACAATTTATACATTTTTACAAAATATTTTATTCTAATTTATTTCAATGAATGTTTATATATATATATATATATATATATATATATATAGAGTTAGTTAGCTGGCAAAAAGATCCATGGTTCAATCACAATCGTTTTATCATGTCTGCATATTCCTTAACATACAAAATAGAATTAGTTTGTCCATGTAATCCCTGTCATCAGTGAGCTGCCCTAGCCATGTGACATTCAGGTGATGATGTACTCTGAAAAGTTTGGGCTGCTCCGTCACAGAGGACAAACTTTATTCATGCATATGGAATTCTATCCTGGATAACTGTCCTCCTAATTAGGATAATGATCAAAGGATCCGGACAGGCTTGGCCAAAACAAATCTGTTTGATCTGACAACATTTTGGCATCATGTAAATGACAGCTGGGCAAATCAGAGAGTCGGGGGATTTGGACCGACCCGAGTCGCCTGTACTCTGATCTTTCCCGTGTTTTTAATTATACAGACACAAACATAGATTTATCATAGCAAGGCTATTTTGCTGGTATTAAACTCAATCACTTTTGTTTCCCTTTAAAGTGTGTCGATGGGATTTAGGATGGCATCGCCTCTCTGCTTATGTCAATTTCAGCATGAAAAGCGAAATGCCATGTGCAATCATTACTATTTCAGGGATAAACAGAACTGAGAACTTCTGAGGACATTTGTTAATTTGGCAAATACTATCGAAAGAGAAGTGTGAATGATTAAAAGAATAAGTTCATGTAACTAATTAGTTTATTATTTTCTCATAAAGCCTGCTTTTTCTGTGAATATTTGTGATTGTTTATGTTTCTCCTACATTTTTTTTTGTATGACTCATGTGCTGTATTCTTCTGAGTCTCATATGATAACATGTCATGTTTAGTAAAGACTCACAGACTCAATCTGATTTCATGTTGTAATGATTAAAATGTCATGCAAAACAAGGTTTTAAAAGTGATCAGAAAAATATAGACTAGTTAGTAGATGCATTTGTGTCACAATTTTTAACATTTATAATTTTTATTACATGATAATTTTACATAAAAAATGTCTTATAATAATAATATAATCATATTAATATATTTTACTTAAATTATTTTCTTTTTATTTTATTATTGATTATTTTTATTACATTATAGTATAAAACACATTATTTTTATTTATATATTTTTTATATTTTAATGTAGATTTGTAAAATTACTTAAATATATTAATACTTACAATATTAATATTTTATTACATAAAAATGTCTTGATTTAGGTATTTTTTATATTTGAATTTAGTGTTTATTTAAACACTTAATTTTCATTTTTATCATTTATTTTCATTACATTAAATCTCTTAATTTAGGTGTTTTTAGCTTTTTAATTTAGAGTTTAAATATTTCCATATATTGATAATTATGCAAATTGTAAATAATTTTTATTTGTATGTCATTATTGTTTTACATTTTTTTACGTAGGAAATACACTTGAGATTAAATAATTTTTTTAGCATTTTGAGTTAAAAACTTAATATATTAAACTAATATATTAACAATTATAAATATAAATATTATTTTTATTACATTATATTACACAAGAAATGCATTTAAGTTTATTAGGTTTTTTTTACCATTTTAAATTTAGATAGCATTTGGTTATTCTAATATTTTAATAACAAAAACATTGAAATACTTTTAAGAGAGCCTCTTTGAAAAGCATATAGATTAAAGCAGGACATACACTGTATGTAAGTCTGGGCTTCAGTCTTTGGTACTGTTGCTCACACAGCTCTCAAAAAAGAAAAGACGTTGAGAAAAACAAGACAATTTCCTGCAATGCAATGCAAGCTGAAGCTTCTGAGAATTGTGGGTAGTCAGTAAGGTTTTGCATTGTTCCCAAATGCCTATGTGAATCTCATTAGCATCCGGGAACCCCCTCCTGGTGCCGAGCAATCGGACCAGCGCTGTCATATCGCTGTGTGCTCACATCATGCTGGGGAGAAAATGTATGGGCCTCATTTTGAATATCTTTATTATTGTTTCATCTTGCCCTGCAGACAGAAATATGGAGCAGCTATAATGACAGAAGCTCTTCTCCCCACATGTGTGCCACTGTGAGGGGCACGAGAGGACACTCGTTTATGCTCTCTTAGTCACACACTTGCACACTTCATACATTCATCTTTGCTTTCACAATAACAGGAGATCATTTTTTTCACTAAATAACTTAAAAATGCTAATAATATTTCCTATTTGCATTTTTATCAGCTTTTAAAAGCATACTGCATCATTTTTTTTTTTGTTCACTTAAAAATAAAGATTCTTTGTGGGCATCTATTCTTCCATAAAGAACCTTTAACATCCTTTGGACCTTTCCACATTCCACAAAAGGTTCTTTATGGTAGAAGAAGGTTTTTTAGATTTCTAAAATAGTTATTTTAATGGAATAGTTCACCCAAAAATGAAAATCGGCTGAAAATAACTCACCCTCAGGTCATCCAAGATGTAGATGAGTTTGTTTCTTCATCAGAACAGATTTGGAGAAATGTAACATTACATCCCTTGTTCACCATTGGTTCCTTTGCAATGAATGGGTGCCGTCAGAATGAGAGTCCAAACATCTGATAAAAACATCACAATAATCCACACAACTCCAGTCATCAGTTAGTCTTGTGAACTGAAAAGCTGCAAGCTTTGTAAGAAACAAATCCATCACAAAGGACTTTTAACTTTAAACCGGCTCTCCTGAAAAAATACAGAAGAGTCTA
>NC_039252.1:19786148-19859359 GCF_003368295.1 Carassius auratus
AAAATGAGAACTTTGATTTTTTTTATGATATCATGACGGTGATGCACAGCTGTGTTTTGTTTTAATACGAAAACTTAAGTTTTAACATTTTCTGAAAATCAAAGCCAAATTAAATTTTATTATCAATTAATCACAACTGTCTAACATTTGAACTGGCTATAAGTCTTTATTAGCTTTTTTTATCGATATATTAAGTTACGGCTGAAATATGTGAAATAAGTCATAAATAAGTAACTGCACAGGAATATTTGCATAAATACACTGTATAGGTCAGAATTATAGATTTTTCTTTTATGCCAAAATCATTAGGATATTAAGACATTGTAAATTACCTACCACAAATACAGGTCCTTCTCAAAAAATTTGCATATTGTGAAAAAGTTTATTATTTTCCATAATGTAATGATATAAATTAAACTTCCATATATTTTAGATTCATTGCACACCAACTGAAATATTTCAGGTCTTTATATCACAACGTAAATTTTTTATTGGTAATTGTAATAAAGCAAAAACAATTGCATGTTATTAAGTATCCCTAATTACTTTTTTAGGTAGCAAGCTTGAAGACACTGAATGGTTTTCCTAAGCAAAACATAACGTTAAATGACATTGTTTACAAGCTGTTTTATTGATGTCTTTCCACAGTTGAAATACTGAAGCTTGAACTGAGTGCCAAAACTCCACATTAAAGAGCAAAGCGCCATTCATTGTATGAATTGTTTATAAATTGACAAATCTCACTTTTTGTTCCTACTATTTCCTTTTAACTTGAAAGGATACAACACCATCAAAGTCGTCTCCACACCAGTGTAGTAACTGTTTTAATCTCGTCTTGTACTTTCCCCCAGACTGGCTCTCCTCCCAATCAGGATGAGTATGTGGCAAAGATCACACCTTTTTTCACACTCCCATTGTGTTTCGATGAGATCTTTCCATATTTAATCTGAAAGAGAGATTTTTAGAAAATGTTTTTTTTTTTTTTTTTTTTTTTACTCAAAGCACAAAAACATCTTTGTTGGATAAGAAGCACAATGTACCTTGTTTAGCGAATGGACCTGAATATTCTTTGCTCCAATGTCTCTCAAGTCCCTCTCTGCATCGTATTTCAAGTCATTTGAGACACTAAACCTGTACAAACCGGTGGTGAAAAAAAAAACATGACTAATGGTACAATTACAACACCAAAAAGCAGCATGAAGGAGGAAGAAAACAAGTGATTACCAGAGGGACCTTTTCCTGCCAAGAAGATAATTTTCATATATGATTCCAGCAATGGTTCTACCCTTTCCAACGCCGGCCCCGTCTCCAATCAAGTAGGCTGCTCTGTCTCCATTTGGTAGGAATGTCTCATGTTGCTGTATGAAGAGACATAATTGAAAGGAACAGATCTAAATACTGTAATACATCATTTTAGAAACTATAGTAATTGTGATTTGACCTGAACAATGAACTAATTGGTTTTATAAATGGTGCTTTTCCACTGCGTGGTACGACCCAGCACCGCTCTGTTTGCATTTCAACTACAGTTTAGTCCCACTTTAGAGTGGGCGGGATTATTCTTAATAGTTTTTCGCCGCCTCTACTGCTGTGACTCCTAAAAAAAAACTTTCATTCTGTGTCGCCCTATCAATCGATCTCTGGATCCGCTCCTCTGCCATCAACGAGAGAAACATCTGTACTCCGTCAACAGACAATGAAATGTCTGTTGTAAAAAAAAAGTGAGCTTGCTCAAAATGGTTGTATTCGATCCTTCACTGGCTGTGCTTATTTAAATCTACAGGTTCTGTTGTGTCTCTGTGTTGCAAGTTTCAGTGACAGAGGAAGTGACTATTCTCTCCAGCCAATCAGTGTTCAGCAGAGTTTACATGTCTTGTTTTGGTAACCTCAACCAGGTACCAAAGATGTTCCCAAGTCTTTAAACTGGAGTCTAGGGCTGTCACTTTTGAGAAAAATCTAATTCGAATGGATATCGAATATCATGCAATGTATTTGAATATATTTAAATATCTACGTGCATTTTTATTTTTTATACACACGTATTAAGACCACGTGAGAATAAATACTGTTTCATGTACTGAAATCTATTTTAATATTTGCTTAAAAGCTGCAGGCCTATCTAGTTGGGCTGGGTTAAAAAAAATTTACAAAAAAAAAATAATATCTTGATATTAATCGATTCTCAGTTTTACACAACGATATGGATTCTTAAATCCCAAGAAACGATTAGTCTTGTCTGGTTTCAGTTAATGATTGAAACATTGAAGGGCACTTCCCATCCAATACATCACAATAAGCATTGTGCTATGGTACTTTTAATATGAAACAGTCTCAGATTTCAAATTCTCTATTGTAGTGCGGTATTCAAACAATAAATGCTGTTTTGGCACTTTTTAATGTGGAGTGACAGATCACTGCAGTGCGATGACCATAAACATTAGTCAGATAAAAAAAAAAAAAAACTGTAGAGAGGGGCATTTTGCAAAAGTATATGCACCAAATAACATTCATTATACATTTTACTGGTCTTCTATGTTTTTTTATTTATGTTTGAATAAATCTATCAAGTTTTACCATTGTGTTTATATATTTAAAAAAATTACCATAAGTAGAAATATTACGTAACTATTACTTTAAAAAAGTGTAATTTTAACAAATCACTCAATTTTAACCTTCAACATCATAGTAATATACATTTAGTACCAACTGACTTTTTTCCTTGAGAAAATTTTGCATATACTGTACCTTTTATATATTATTTTATATATATATATATATATATATATATATATATATATATATATATATATATATATATATATATATATATATAAAATCTATATCGAATTGCAAGATTATGAATGAAAATAGAATTAAATCCTGAAATTTGTACTGATAACCCAGCCCTACTATCTAGCCTACTAAAAACAATGTAGCTACAATAATCAAAACATTCTCATCCTGAGCAGAAAAGAAAGATATCTTAACAGTTTCAAAGATTAAATTCCCTCCTAGCAATCTAACAATGATAATTTGGCCTACATATTTCTTAGCCTACAGATTAATTATGCTAAACGTCAAAAATATCTCATCACATCTGGTTTGAATAGCTAGTCAGAGTCATATGTTATAGAAAGAAAAAAAGATAGTAAATAATATAACTATTTGCAGCACTGTTTTTTTTTCTGCTGGGTTTTAGTGAAATTAAAATGATTTTATTTTTCTGTGTGTTACGGCTTTGGTCCAGATGGATGGCGGGGTGCAGATGCAGATCCACCTTTTGAATGTCAATTATATAAATATGCAAGGATAAAAGACTCAAATTGTATTAAAAATATTCACGAGTCAAGTCTGGAGTCATTTCAGATCGAGTCTGAAGTCTATAAAAATGCGATGCATGTCCTGAGTCACTAACTCGATTGCCCATCTCTGCCAGGTACTGTACCCAGCTGAAACCGTGCTGTACCATGCAGTGGAAAAGTGCCATAAGTGGTAATAACATCTGAGGTTAGAATATGCAAAAAGGTCCAAACCTGAGCAGCATACGTGACTGCCTCAAGCTGTAGGGCAGATAACCAGCCTCTATCGATGGTCTCCTCTGGAATGGAAAGCCGGTACCACACATCTGGTGGGTTGACACTGGACAGAGAGCTGGTCTCCACCACAGGATCAGGGTGCCGCAGTCCAATTCTCACTGAGAGACGAAATAAGATCAATTTCACAAACTTGACAAAATCGTAAAAAAAAAAAAAAACCTATGGCTTAGTTGGCACTATTATTAATAAGAATCCAATATTTTCATAGATTACATGCAATGCACAATTGCTAGCTGTGCACAATCCTTTCCTTAAGCACTCTGATAACATGATTATACATACGTTTCATTGGCATGTATTCTGCATACGTCTCTGCATGACCCAGCTCCTCCTCTTCCTCTTCCTCTGGTTCCTCTTCCTCCTTCATTCCTGGTAATTTCTACATTCAAATAAATAAACAATTCGAAAAATTTAGATGACAGCTTAAGTCCTCAGTGAATGTCTCATTCCATGCAAGTACAAATAAACAAACTTACATTCACAGGTGAGAAGCTCCGCATTTTCATGTCATCGTTGACCCAGATTCTTGCTACATCTTTGCTGGACACTTCCTTTTTCAAGCCATTGTTTAATTCCGCTGAAGAAAAGAGAGACAAAAAAATTCACAAATATGAGACAAATATTCACATACACCCACAGCAGCCCACCACAACATGAGAGCACCTGTGAAAACAGACTCTGCACTGCAGTTAAAACCCTACCCATACCTGATCTGTTCACCATCTTTGTGGAGATCAGAATAATTTCTGAAAGGAAGAGCATTGACATTAAAGAAAAAAACAGCATGATTACATCCACACAGCCTCTCTAATCAAGCTGTAGTCAATGCTCAAACTCTATAGTGCACAAGAAATACAAAACAGTTTTAAATGATCAAACAGTTATTTGGTTTAAAGCAGGGTTATCTACCTAAAACTTTTTTTTTTTTTTACTATAATAAATTATAGCTTATGAAATACTGATAAACTATTGGTATATTAATTATACTATCATAATAAAGCACATTGGTCTGAAACACTGACAAACACCTTTAGCTGCACTATGGATTAAATCAATAATGTTTGTAACAAAAAAGAACTAAAAACAGCTCTAATTCTTAAGAGCATCTAAACGGCTTTAACGCTACCAAAGGTGGTTTGGTTTCTTGTTTTGACAGCTGGAGGCAGCACTTGCAAACTGGAACTCAGCATTAGATCTGCAAAGTGCCACAAAGCCGACAGCTGCATAGACAGACCCTTACAAGCAAAAAACCATCTATGATCGCTTGAGGTCCAACACGTCTGCCAGCACTCACTTGTGCCTGTGGCTGTTGCCGTAGCAACAGGTTGCGCTATGTCTGGTGGGGGCTTCAACTTCATAAGCTCTCCAAGGCTGCTTGTCTTCAGGTTGCTGGTTCTGAGAAGGTCCTTCAACCTGATCTGTTCATTATTCGGTGGGACCACAGTGCAAACGGTGGGAGAGGATGAAGAGCTCCGTTGTGCTGTCGAACTGGTGTGTACGACCTTGGTTACTGTGATGGTCTGCCTGGATGTGGTCCCGGCTGAGGGTTTGGTGACTACAATTGTACCCAGTGATGGCAACTGATTCAGTTGATTTAAAACGAAGCTGGTTGTTGAGGGCTGGGGCTTCTCCTGCAAAGACGACACAGAATATACAATTAATGCGTAATTCAGAGCTTTCCAGTCAAATACTAAAATGTCACACAAGCAGCAGCTTCAGACACACCGCCTACAGTTCGCTCACTCACTGTCTGCATTACATTTCACAGAATAAAAAGGCATGAAATCATTAGTTCCAATCTGACTGACTTGATGCAACTTCCAGAAATAAATGCAAACCGTGTTTTTCTTTGTTGTCAAAAATAAATAATTCAGTTCTGTTTGATTCAATTAGTTGCAAGTTAGCAGAAGCTTCTAATGCACATCATTTTCAGACTTAATAAATTAGGTATAAAATATTGATAAACAATCCTAAACAGCAACTATAAACAAAAACCCTGGTTGGTTTCCTCATGACATACTGGCCTTTCAGTCTAAGTGGCAGTTCTTGGTAGGGTTATTATAGTTAACTAAAATCTTAAGATTACATTACTTGAAAACAAATAATTGTAAATATTATTTTTATTTTATATTTTTATCATTAGGTGGTACTGTAGGTTCATAGCAACCAGAGTCTCAACTAAAAAAAACAAAAACGCTGCGCTCTCAAGCACTCACAGCTGGGCATTTTCAGCAGAGTGCCTGGCATTTTCAGATGGCTAAAAACGATTCGGTGGATACGTGGCTTTAATCTTAAATTAATAAAAACTACACTGACATAAAAAAAAAAAACTGGACAACAAATTACAAAAACATAAAATTACTAAAATTTTCACTAAATTTAAAATATAAAATAAAAAATAATATTTCAAATACGAATAAAAACTATAATAGTAATTCAGTGACACTAAAACAACATTGGTTCTTGGCCAGAATAAGCTGCAATCTGAACTAGATTTCAAGCTGTTAGTGATGCTTACCCTGATTGTGACTGTAGGACTAGGTGATACTGTAGGTTCAATCCTGACAATTCCAGAAGCTTCATTACTGAGACCGATGTCAAGTGCATTTAATGAGACTGACTGAAAAGGAAAAGAGATGACTCCGTTAGGGCTATCGCAGTAAAGGATTTTTATTTGCAGTAATTTTAAGTAGCTCAATAGCACAACATGCATTACTATCGCCATATATATAATCGGTGTGCTTATGTGTTACTATATAATGAGTTCATATTCAGAAACCAATGAAGCACGAAACCAAATAGCGTTCAAACTGGAAGTAGTAAATAGAA
Organism: Carassius auratus; assembly: GCF_003368295.1. Classification (NCBI taxonomy): domain Eukaryota; kingdom Metazoa; phylum Chordata; class Actinopteri; order Cypriniformes; family Cyprinidae; genus Carassius; species Carassius auratus. The sequence continues at coordinate 19,792,574 of NC_039252.1, forward strand.
GAAAATGAAAAAATAATGGTCCACATAACAGAAGATAAACCTGACAATACGATTGTTAGGCTATTGTTAGCTTATATGTATAACAGTTAGTTCTGATCCACATATCCGAATGGACTAGAGACTTTCTATTAAAGGGGTCATATGATTCTATTTTTTAAAGATTATTATTTGGTGTAACAGAATGTGTTGACATGCTTTAATGTTCAAAAAACAATTTTTCAAATACTGTACATTATTATAGGTCCTCTATGCCCAGCCTCTCTCAAAAATGGTACAAATGATGTTATTGTTGTTAACTTATTTAATATTCAGTATACATGCCCCTTACGAAAAATAAAAATCGCAAAAATCACCGTTGCAGCGGTTGTTGCATTCCTCTGTGGTTTGATTGTCAATAACGCGATTTTGATATTGCCGTGACAGCCCTAGACTCGATAATCACTTGTTAATCATCAAATGTGCTACTTTGAGAAGCAATGCTTTAATTTCAGAATTATGTAGGTATGAGTTGACCATCATTTCGATGAACCAATATTGATTCTTAAATCAATCTTTGCTGTTTTCTATTGTTGAATGTACAAAACTTCACTAAACAATATTTCTAGTGAGCTTTACTTCCTACAAGCTCAATATGGTTTGTGCTGTGTTGCTTTTGATATCTCATCTTTTAAATGATGTTAATACTATCACAAAATTCAATAAATAAATGTAGTTTTTGGGTCTTTTCATTATGTTGTAATGGATCACTGTAGGGCCTCAGTTCAAGCGCCATGTGAACCAATCATCCTTTCAACTTTACTACTAGTTATAGCACAAAATAAACATGAATGATCTTCAAAAGACATGTAATCGCCCAATTAAATGTTTCAAAATCAAAAGATTTCACAAATCAACATTCACCTCAGGAAAGCCATTCAATATCCATACCTCATTACTTAGCTAGAAAAACAATTCAAGAGTGTATGGCATAAGCATTATATGTTCTTAAATATTTAAAGCAGGTTTGAATAAATCCACTAGTAAAAAGTTCATATGATTTTATTTCAACAACAAATTTAAGTAAAACTATTATTTTAATATAATTAAGAAGTTTACATAATTGCCTTATGTGCTACTCTTATTTCTGTATACAATGTTAATTGTATCTGAAACTAAATTGCGACAAAATGTAATTAATTTTAACCTGTAACATTAACATACCAACTGACAGGTTCCCTGTACATTTACATTTAGCAGACAGTTTTATCCAAAGTGACTTACAACAAAATCATCGATGATATCAACAAACAAGCAATAATATGCAAGTAATATAACAACATTCAGTTAGCTTAATGTAGTACACATAGCAAGTTTTTTTTATTATTATGTAATAAATAATAAGTATATAATATCCAGCCTTAGTTTAGAATGGGGTGGGAGTTAAACTGTGTGTAAATAAATAAACTATGTTGCATGTATATGTTTTAAATGACCTGTTGTGGAGCAGGGAGTGGAAGTGTGTCCTGAGGGTCAACATCAAAAAGATCATTAGGACAGATTCCACTTTCACTAAGAGCAGCCAGAAGCAAATCTTGTCCAGGATCCATCGTCTAAAAGGACAGAGAAAATGATATCAATCATTCATCATAAAGATGCTAAACATACATTTTTACTATCTAACATCACTTGCTCTCTTGAACTGCACACATATTTAATAAATACAATGATATAACCCCCAATTAAAGATCACATCTTTCCCATCACATGCTGTTGAATGGTATTATTGTTCGAACTCTTCGACTGTATACTTAACCCTAAACAACACTAATTGGTCAAGAAATGTACTCACTAGAGCAACAACGTGCTATAATGCTGCTAATGGCTCACCACAACATCCACCTCCACACGTGTTTGCCAAAACTGATCCAAAAAGATACTTCCTGGTCTGACTGGATGTTAATGTCAATCAGCTTGCACGTTTATAAACCAAAGAAAACTCTAATGATCTCCGAAATTATCAAAACGTTGAGAAAAAATAAACTGTCGTACAACATAAGACAGCCGGTGAACAAAACTTGCTGCTCTTGAGTCGTCAAATATTCGGCGGAGATGTTAAATATTTCCCAGAGGAACAGATCATGGGTTATGACACGCTTTAAACATCAAAATACAGTCTCATTATTTAAAAAATAATAATATGCTGCATGTGGTGAAACAGCCCCTCAGTCTTGCTTACGGTGGCCGCTAGCTAACGTAACGTTAATTTTCCTCGCGATTCGTTTTATCAACCTTAACGTCAACAGAGGAGTCAAAATGCTATTTAGATAGGCTATAACCGGGTTTAAATAATCCCAAGGACCCCTAAATGCCAAAAAATGACATATGAGCGAATAATTCCTGTCAGTGACTTTGTCAAAAGTGCGCTAACGGCTCGCCTCAGGTTAGCTGCCTAGCGCAAGACTCCCTCAGCTTTCACGCAAATAAAAAAACCGCAATAAAACTCAATATACCTTCGCTTAGCGGCACTAAACCGACGGAAATTGTGAGTGTGACAAAAAAAAACAGAGCAAATATCGCTGTCTGACAGCTAATTTCCAGTAAGTCAAAGACGTACTCAACACTGTTTCTATGGATCCCAAGCGTCGCGGCGGAGTGAAGGATGTCGCCGCTGCTCGCGCTGCTTGTTTTCTAACCGCCAGGCGCCATCTTTACCCGAGGCGCGTGCTGGTCACGTGACGCTGCAGCCCACAAAACACTCGATTTTGCGTTCGGAAATGTTCCCGACGCGCCGCAGATGACGCGTCGCGGAGCATCGGTCGAGAGCCGACCTACGACCATCTTTCAGAAAGCCCCGGTGCCCGTCCATATGAATCGAGGTGTTTAATTATATTTTAAATTCAAAAGTAGTCGGAGAAGGAGAGCGCCGAATCTCCGTCACGTGACCTATCCCTCACTCACTTTCAGGATGTGACGCGGTAAAAATTGTTTCCTCCAATGACACGTCAAAATGACATTGCTGAAGCCATACTGGTAAGGTCAAAGCATGAGAGTTCTGACCTCTGCTTTTTGACAAAGGTGGAAAACACCTAAAATTTCGGAAGATCGACATGTTTTAAATCTTTGAATTATTTCAATAATAATACAAAATACAAAATCCACAAACAATGAACAAAATTTAAAAATATATTTTTTATATTGTCTCAAAACACTGAGAGATCAAGAAAGCATCCTAAATTTGTGAAAAGTATAAAAAGTCAACAGTTCAAAACGTTATGTGTTATATATGGACATAAAAAATAATTTTGGCATGTAAAACAAAAATTGTCTATAAACCATTAAAGCTTTTGAGATTTTATATTAGAATTTTCATTTCGGCCTTTTAAGATATTTAAGAACCTTTAGTATTTTTAAAATGAAAAAAAAAAACCCAAGTGTTATGTTTATATTATTTTATCATTTATTTTAAGTGGTATATATTATACTGATAATTTCATCATTTTGCAAGGTTGCTGGCCCTTATAAAATCACAAAACAGTTATGTATTATATTATTTATTATATTATTATTAATTATTTTATTATACTGTGTTTTGCAAGACTGACCTTTAAACTCTTACAGAAATTAAAGAAAACGCCTTAAATTTGTATCATTACATTTGTATTATAGTTTATTTAAGAAGTTTTTTTAGTTATTAATACATATTTTTTCAAGGCTTCTTCTTACCGCCTCCATAGAATCAACAAGCTGTTAAAACTAAATAAGCACAAAATAATTAACGCATATAATTAAATTAAAACATAAAACTGAATCAGCTTTTCGATAGCTATTTTATTTGTATTTTTTAACTAATAATAAAACCAGAGACAGTAAAAGGAAAAAAGAATAAAACAGGAAGAGCGAGCCGCCTAACAGCCCCATCTTCCGGTCAATGTGAACACAACTTCCAAACATCATTGGTTATTTAAATGCTCACATGGCTTCCTCCCGTGAATGAGATAAAAGTGCAAACATGGCGGCGTGAAACTGTAGAAACAAGCTCGGATGGAGGAGCATTAATTAAAACAGCTCTGAAGTTTCTAGATTTTTTTTTTTCTCGAGCTGTTTTAGAATATCCTCGTTCCACGCCGTTTAGAAGGACAGAAGTGTAGAGGAAAAATCACTGGACTGGATCATCGTCTCAAAACAGTAATCATCGAAGAGAAAGAAAGTGCACTGAAATGAACGGGGTAGGTCTTCATCGCGCATGAGGATTATTGTAAATTTATCCTCAACTATGCATCAGAAACACACGAGCTGCTGCTTCTGGTGCTGTTTCATCAGTTGTATGAATGTATGTGGCATTGTGTGATATGTGTGTGTTAGTACACTTGATTGTGACGTTTAAAGCAGATAAAAGAACAATAGCATTATAAACAGCTGTTTACTGGCCCAGTGTGGGCGTGATCAGCAACTATCATGTTAAATATGCATCACTATAATAACATTTTATCTAGGAAATATTAGTTATTTAGGAAATACCGTTTTGTTAGTCGCCTCCTGATGAATATGTAGTTTATTATTACCTTTTTACTACTGCTTTTAACAATGATTTATAATGTTATATTCTATTTTTTTTGTTTATAATCAGTACTCAGAATCAGAAAGATCTTTATTTGCCACATAAGGAATTTTCCGTGGTAAAATTAATTTTCCAGTGCACACATACAAATGCAACAAGACACAATATATATTCATAATAATAATAATAATAAAAAAAATATATATATATGTGTATGTATGTATGTATGTATGTATGTATGTGTGTGTGTATGTATATATGTGTGTGTGTTTATAATTTAAGTACTAAACTAAAACTAAAATAAAAAAGATTACTACTACATAGACGTTACGTTTTTACAAAAAGTATAAACTTATATAATTGATATTAAATTAACACTATATAACGTTTTATATGTGGAAATTACAATTGATTCTAATTATAGATCCTTACAGAATCTGATATCAAATTGATTTTTTTATAAAACATTTAGGCTACACTAAATGTATTTTTTTTTTTAAACTGTGTTAATTTTGATTACAAAATGTCTGTAATTTGCATTGGATACAAAAAACATGACAGCATTTTACTCCACTGTATATTATTTAATGCCTCATAAACCAAAATTTGATGTAGGCCACTACTTTTTCCTTAATGTCCCAGAAAACTCAAGCCAGTTGGCGCCTTCTTTCTAAATCTCACTTTTTTGCAGGACGTCATATGCAACGGACACCGTCCATTTCACCGTCTATTACACCACAGCAGCTCCAAATCAAAGCATCATGATGCCATCTCCGTCAAACTCATCCAGGACGGCAAAACTTCACGATTATTCTGCACGCAAAATGAGCCACAGAAGAATGGAAATTGTAAGGAAGAAGGAAATACAGTCAGGTCCTTAAATATTGGGACATCGACACAATTCTAATCTTTTTGGCTCGATACACCACCACAATGGACTTGAAATGAAACAAACAAGATGTCCGTTAACTGCAGAATTCCAGCTTTAATTTTAGGGTATTTACATCCAAATCAGGTGAACAGTGTAGGAATTACAACAGTTTGTATATGTGCCTCCCACTTTTTAAGGGACCAAAAGTAATGGGACCGATTAACAATCATAAATCAAACTTTCACTTTTTAATACTTGGTTGCAAATCCTTTGCAGTCAATTACAGCCTGTAGTCTGGAACGCATAGACATCACCAGATGCTGAGTCTCATCCCTGGTGATGCTCTGCCAGGCCTCTACTGCAACGGTTTTCAGTTCCTGCTTGTTCTTGGGGCATTTTCCCTTCAGTTTCGTCTTTAGCAAGTGAAATGCATGCTCAATCGGATTCAGGTAAGGTAATTGACTTGGCCATTGCATAACATTCCACTTCTTTCCCTTAAAAAACTCTTTGGTTGCTTTCGCAGTATGCTTGGGGTCATTGTCCATCTGCACTGTGAAGCGCCGTCCAATGAGTTCTGAAGCATTTGGCTGAAATTGAGCAGATAATATTGCCCGAAACACTTCAGAATCCATCCTGCTGCTTTTGTCAGCAGACACATCATCAATAAATACAAGAGAACCAGTTCCATTGGCAGCCATACATGCTCACGCCATGACACTACCACCACCATGCTTCACTGATGAGGTGGTATGCTTTGGATCATGAGCAGTTCCTTTCCTTCTCCATACTCTTCTCTTCCCATCACTCTGGTACAAGTTGATCTTGGTCTCATCTGTCCATAGGATGTTGTTCCAGAACTGTGAAGGCTTTTTTAGATGTTGTTTGGCAAAATCTAATCTGGCCTTCCTGTTTTTGAGGCTCACCAATGGTTTACATCTTGTGGTAAACCCTCTGTATTCACTCTGGTGAAGTCTTCTCTTGATTGTTGACTTTGGCACACATACACCTACCTCCTGGAGAGTGTTCTTGATCTGGCCAACTGTTGTGAAGGGGATTTTTTTCCACCAGGGAAATAATTCTTCGGTCATCTACCACAGTTGTTTTCCGTGGTCTTCCGGGTCTTTTGATGTTGCTGAGCTCACCGGTGCATTCTTTCTTTTTAAGAATGTTCCAAACGGTTGATTTGGCCACACCTAATGTTTTTGCTATCGCTCTGATGGGTTTGTTTTGTTTCTTCAGCCTAATGATGGCTTGCTTCACTGATAGTGGCAGCACTTTGGATCTCATATTGAGAGTTGACAGCAACCAATTCCAAATGCTAATAATCACATTTGAAATTAACTCTGGACCTTTAATCTGCTCCTTGTAAATGGGATACTGAGGGAATAACACACACCTGGCCATGGAACAGCTGAGCAGCCAATTGTCCCATTACTTTTGGTCCCTTAAAAAGTGGGAGACACATATACAAACTGTTGTAATTCCTACACTGTTCACCTGATTTGGATGTAAATACCCTCAAATTAAAGCTGGAAGTCTGCAGTTAATGCACATCTTGTTCGTTTCACTTCAAATCCATTGTGGTGGTGTATAGAGCCAAAAAGATAAGAATTGTGTCGATGTCCCAATATTTATGGACCTGACTGTAAGTGCAAGCTCTGTCTCTTGACATTGTTCAAGTTCACTCAAGTCTTTAATTTGTGTGTATTGCAGCCAGGAGAGACAGTACTGTAAATGGTGAGTTCATCCTCCCAAAAATGGCTGTGAGTGAACAGCTGCAGCACTCTGTGCACCGAGCCGAGAAGCAGACGCATCAGCTGCACTGCACTGCATCATACATCCACGCCAGCAGTGACATCACTTCCCCCTGTCAGAGGAAACCAGCCTGTCGCAAAGTTAAAGTCAAGAAATCCACAAAGAGAATGTAAGTCAGTGATGTATTTCAATCTCAATCAAAACATTTTTGCCTGAAAATTGAAAGTATTTTTTTCCCATTTTGTTCAAGGACTAGATGAGCAACTTTCTAGTCTAGCTTTTTGAATTGATGATTTCATTTATGGAATTTTAATTATTAAAATATTGCTTTATCAATTTTATTTTACAAAACGATATTTATCAATCATTATCATTAAGTAAAACATAAATTAACTGAAATAAAATGTAATGGTAACTTTATTTTAGCTTTTTTATTTCTATTTCACATTTTTGTTTAGTTTAAGTACTAAAACAACAAAACTTCAAAAAATAAACTATATACTCCATGTTAAAAAAAATACAAAAACTAAAAAACGCAACAAAATTCTTAATTTCAACAAAAGAAAATGCAGTATAAAAATCTTATATAAAATATATACATTATTAAGGTCTACGGTTTATAAAGTTACTGTATTATGAACATTTTCCTTTTCTTTCTTGACATTCTTGTATTACTAATCAATTTTTGTCTTTCAGTACTGATACCAAGAGCTCTCAAAGCCGAAAGGTTACAGATTATTACCCCATCAGAAGAAGCTCCAGAAAAAGCAAAAGTGAGCTGAAGGTAGTGGTCAGATTATGTTTTTCACAGGTGTTACATCAGCCAAAGTTATAATATTAATGCATATGCCTGTATTCTGTCAACAGTGTGAAGAGAAGAGGCACATAGACACGCTGATCACAAACGGGATTGAGAATGGAATGATGGTATAATTTTGGACATGATGAATTCAGTTTTATGTTAAACTCTGCTGGATGGACTCAAGCATACAGTACCTTCATGTTGCTCTTGACAGGTCAGATACATTGAAGGAAAGGGCAGGGGAGTTTTCACCACACAGAAGTTCCAGAAAGGCCAGTATGTAGTGGAGTATCATGGAGATCTGCTGCAGATAACGGACGCCAAAAAAAGGGAGGCTTTATACGCACAAGATCCAAACACTGGCTGCTACATGTATTACTTCCAGTATCTCAGCAAAACATATTGGTAGGTACCACACCCACTGTGAGCAGCTTTAATAAAAAAAAAATTTATACAGTAGCAACATATCAGATTTGACATATTAAACCTAAATGTACAAAAAAAACATGTACTGATATGATGTTAACTTACCAAGTCTGTTTTTGTACCTTTTATAATATACTGACAACCAACATAAAAAGTGAACTTTGATTCATTGTCACTTTCTCATCAAAAACAGCTTTTCCACAAGATGACATAAATACTATAGAAGGTGAAGGTGTCCTACAAATACAAAACACCATCATGGTAACACATAAAACTAAAATAGCCCAATAAACTGTAACTTTACAACATACAATGTAATGAAACTCTAATGTACAGAACTTATAGAAAAAAATAACAAATGTAAAGTGCTTTGCAGGAAATTCTGGGAATGTCATCTTATGGTTTTCACTGTCTGTAAGATAACTTGTACTTTTTCACTTCCAAAATGGTAACTGTATTTGACTGTAAAACTACATGAAATGTAGTTTTTTAAAATTATTAAAATTATGTATATAGTAAGCAAACATGCTGTTTACCAGTTTACAGTCTTTTATCATTAAAATCACAAACATTTTTAGTGCACTTTCCAGAGGAAGCTGTAGTAAGCTGTCCTAAAGTTTTCTTCATGGGAACAGATATGGAGAAATTTTGTATTTGCATCACTTGCTCACCAATGGATCCTCTGCAGTGAATGGGTGCCGTCATAAGAGACCAAACAGCTGATGAAAACATCACACAATGATCCACACCACTCCAGTCCATCAGTTAACATCTTGTGAACAGAAAAGCAGCGTCTTTGTAAGAAACAAAACCATCGAGACATTTTAAATTTCAAACCATTATTTGGACTATTACCTTGACGGCACCCATTCACTGCAGAGGAATTATTGCGGAGTGCTCTAATGCTATCTTTCTACATCTAGGATGGTGTGAGGCTGAATACATTTTCAGCATTTTTTCATTTTTGGCTGAACTTTTCCTTTTAAAACCGCAGCATGTCTGAAATCTTGCACATTTCTCCCCTGACAGTGTGGACGCTACGAAGGAGTCGGATCGGTTGGGAAGGCTCATCAACCACAGTAAAAACGGCAATTGTCAAACCAAGCTCCACGATATTACTGGAATACCTCACCTTATCCTCGTGGCCTCCAGAGACATCCAGGAAGGAGAAGAGCTTCTTTATGACTATGGCGACCGCAGTAAAGCTTCAATAGAAGCTCATCCGTGGCTAAAGCATTAATGTATTGAGAGGAGGGAAAAACACCTTGTTTCTTAACTAGACAGTTTTTAATGTAATCATTGCCTTAGTAAACAGAATGTCTTGGGCTAGTAAGTTTATGGGTTTGTCACACAGTGACTTACATGTCAAACACGTTAGATTGCGGTACATATTCGACGTGTCCTACTTTTAAGATATTTATCCTGCTCTATGACATGCTAGTTTCAGCACATTTCTTTTTGTATATTTTATATATTGGTAGATCAGTTCTTCCAAAGCATGCAGTTATAGTCCAACTTTCTGCATTTTTATAAGCGTTTTCTTAATCTAATCTGATGTAAGGTAGTTAGAGGTTTAGCAATAATTATTTATAATGCCCAAATGTTTTTTTGTTTGTTTTGTTTGACGCAGAAAACTGGTGATGCTAAAAGGAGCTACATTTTTAAAAAGTTCAGAAAACTGGAATGTGAAACCAAAACTTTTACATAATTTGAAATATTACCATTGTACAATGCGCAGTGTGTTATGACTAACTTGAACAAATCTGTACCTGTTACACAAAACAGAGTTGATGACCAAAAGCTGACTGAGAGTCAATCAATCTGTATGAGATGGTAGATGCATTGTTTCAATAAATGATTTTATGCAGTGCTTTGCTTCTGTTTTTGTATATACAGTGGTATCCAGAAGTCTGGACAAAGTCCTAAATATTCTTTATATGACGGCAGCACTGAAGCGGACTTCATTGAACCATGATGATCATGTTCTCAGCATGATTTCAATGTCACAAATATATATATATATATATATATATATATATATATATATATGCAGGGGCGGATCTACCGGGATCACCCCAGTTGGCAGCAAAGAATTAAAGGTTATGGCCAATTTGAAAATGTACGAGCGCGAATCTATCGTCGTGATCCCGCTCCGAACTCCCGAACTGATTCAAATGATTCGTGATCCCGCTCCGATCTCCCGAACTGATTCAAATGATTTGCGATCCCCAAACTGACTCAAATGATTCGCGAACCCGCTTTGAACTCCCGAACTGACTCAAATGATTCGCGAACCCGCTCCGAACTCTCGAATTGATTCAAATGATCCGCGAAGCCGCTCCGAACTCTCGAATTGATTCAAATGATCCGCGAAGCCGCTCCGAACTCTCGAATTGATTCAAATGATTCGCGAACCCGCTACGAACTCTCGAATTGATTCAAATGATCCGCGAACCCGCTTTGAACTCCCGAACTGATTCAAATGATTCGCGAACCCGCTCCGAACTCTCGAATTGATTCAAATGATCCGCGAAGCCGCTCCGAACTCCCGAACTGATTCAAATGATTTGCGATCAGGCGGCAAGGAAGTCGACCGGAAGTTGAAGTCAGCCGGGTGCCACCATCTTGTAGCAGAAGAACTTCACTTGCGTTAGCATTCCCATTGACTCACATTCATTTTGGCGTCACTGACAGCGAATAACTTTACATCTGAGGCGTTTAAAGACTTTTTCCGTTTTTCCTTTATTTATTTCTAAAGATACACGACAATGTATAAAGGACTCCATTACCTTCTGTTACATTATCGCCCCGTAGAAACAGTTTTTGTAAAAATAGGCTAACGATTGCTTCATAACCACTCGACTCTCTGTCGCATTACCGTACAGACAGGAGAAGCTCGCAGGCAATTAACTTAATATGGCGCACTGGCGTTACATTTTAAAAGACTATACAAAATAATTAATCTAGGATTCTGCCATATGTTGCCACCCCTCAAAAATGCCTGCCCCCTTCTCGCCACCCCATGAATATTTTTCTAGATCCGCCCCTGTATATATATATATGGTTGGAGCTACATTGTTTGGCGGAAGAATACGGTTTATATTAATATCATTGCACTTTATTTTATCTGTTATAAATTTTCGGATTCACAGGGCTTACTGCTATTATAGGTTATTCCATATATTTAGCAAGGTTTCACAAAATAAAACAAAGCAAAAAAAATAATAATAATGATATTAATAAAAACATTATTCTTCCGCCAAACAATGTAGTTCCTCAGAAACGGTTGTGGTTGTTTCTCAATGGCTCTGGTTTGTGGAGTAATTTACAAAAGCTTCGAATGCGGCTCAACCAATCCGAATCTAGGACCGGAACTATCGTTTTTGTAAATTCACTGTAAACCACGGATTTTTGGGGCTTAATGATTTATTTAAACACACACAGAGACGCAGTGGATTGCGCAGTAAACCGGATGACGTCAGAGACGCGAGCACGGCGTGTCGAGCAGCACAGCCAGTTTCCACACGGACAGTTTTAGAAGACGCGCACACAAGGTTTGTTTTCGTGCTTTTAAGATGTTATGTCAGATTATTCAATATATAGATATAAAAACCGGAATGCTTAGGGTTAATGAATTCAAAGCATATGAGTTCGAGTCATTAAATTAAAATTGTACAGCAAGCGATTTCTTCGTGATTGCTTCCATTGGATTTTAAATGACTGGATAAAGTCAGCTACGTTAACCTTGGTTTGGTAACGAATATAAAAGCAGAATCCTAAAACCCAGGGAATCGTCTAGACTAATATATTAATATATTTTGTTACAATTTGCGTTTTTTTTTATTAAATCTATACAATCACATAGTAAAACTAACTGCAACTAACGTACAATTAAAAAGCGGAACGTCCCAAACAATTTAAAACAATTTTATAACATGATTTTACTCCACAACATCAGTCGAGTTTTTGAAACAACTTCATTTTGTGAGCTGATGTGATGTTTTTGTCCCAGAACGAGGCAGATAATACATTCTATATGGTAATAAAGGCTATGTCGATTTTACATTGGATTACAAATATACTTTATTATTCTTATCAATTCTATGATTTTATAAATAGACTGAAGAATCATGGTGGGAGAATATGATGTCTTATTTTAAAAAATAAAATATTTATAGAATATATTTAATATAAATATAAATATGAAAAATAATACTTCTTTCTAAAGAAATTTTTGAACTGTATTTGCTCAAGAATGTTTTGAGTTTTTGAATCAAGATTGTTCAATACTCTGAGCATGAATGTTAACTTTTTTTTATTTTTATAAAATGCATGAATAATACATATATTATTCTAAATGTATTATTTTTTTTATGTAAAAAAATGTCTAACAAAATGCAAAATAATACACATTATTTAAATTTATGTCAGTCTTTTTTGAGTTTACCATTTCTTTAAGAACTGGATTCTACATGAACAAAAATCATATACATCAAATAAATTTATTTAATTTATTTTTATCTACCTATTTCTATAGGAACTGGATTACACATGCATGAATTAAAATATATATACATATACAATATATATATTATTTTTCTAATAGTGTTTTTGTGTTTTGACAAACTGGGGTTTGCATGCAAAAAATGTAAAAGTTCCTGAAAAACAATACATATACAATATATATATATATTGTTTTTCTAATAGTGTTTTTGTGTTTTGACAAACTGGGGTTTGCATGCAAAAAATGTAAAAGTTCCTGAAAAACGTTAACTAATATATATATAGTTAACATTTTCCAGTAATTTATTAGTAACTTAAATAGTTTAGGAAACATTTTGCATGTGTTAATTGCATAAATTATTGTACATAAATAAAATTATTTGTAATCTACAAACCTTTAAATAGAAGTATTATAATTTTTTTTAAATTGCATAAATCATTTTAAATTGTTAACTAGAAACGTTTAAATGTCGTAATTTTTTTTAGTAATTCGATATTGCATGAATTATGTAATCTATGAATTGTAACCATAACTCTCCACCCTCAGATGATGAGTGAGTGGAGTCCTGTGGCGACGGTTTATGACCCTCTCAAAGCGGGCAGCATCGATGGCACAGATGTGGAGCCCCACGACAAAGCCGTCTGGAGGGCCATGATGGCCCGCTACAAGCCTAACAAGGGTGTGACTGGTGACCCTCACCTGACACTGTTCGTGGCGCGCCTGAATCCACAGACGTCTGAGGACAAGCTCCAGGAAGTCTTCTCCAAGTTTGGAGACATCCGCAGGGTCCGTCTGGTCCGGGACATCGTGACAGGTTTCTCCAAGTGTTATGCCTTCATCGAGTACAAGGAGGAGCGTTCGGTGAAGAGAGCCTGGAGAGACGCTAACAAGCTGGTGGTGGACCAATACGAGCTCTTTGTGGACTTTGAACAAGAGCGGACGCTCCAAGGCTGGATTCCAAGGCGACTTGGAGGAGGCCAAGGGGGCAAAAAGGAATCGGGTCAGCTGAGGTTCGGAGGCAGGGATAGACCTTTCCGAAAGCCCATCAATCTGACATCCATGATGCCCCAGAACAGATCAGCGGATAGATGGGATGCCTCAAGTGCGAGGGAGGAAAGACAAAGAGACCAAGAACAAGATCGGGAACACGGACGATGGCGGGAGAGGAAAAGCGACTGGGATCGAGGGAATGATAGAGGTTACTACAAAGAGAAAAGAGACTTGAAACACCACCGGGACCGAAGCCGAGAGAGAGACTCCAACAGAAAGGAAGACAGAAGACACAGAGATTCTTACAAAGATCGAGAATGAAGCTTTGCATACAAGACTTTCTTGTCTTATTCTAGAATTTTTTTTTTTTACACTGATGTGAATTTAGTTTGAAATAAAAGTTTATCTAAACAATAAAGCTTGAAGTAGATAAGATCATTTTTCAGCAAGGATGCATTCAATAAATCAAAAGTGATGGTATCGACATTTCAGATTAATGCTGTTCTCATAAAATTTCTATTCACCAAAGAAACCTGAAAAAATGGTTTCCACAAAAAAAACACTTTCAACAGTGATAATCAGAAATGTTTCTTGAGCAGAAAATCTGTATATTAGAATGATTTGAGTAATTATGCTGAAAATAGAGCTTTGATCACAGGAATTAATTACATTTCAAAATACATTAAAATTTTAAATGGTAAAATTTCACAATATAACACTTTTTTCTGTATTTTCGAATACATTTTTATCTTACAAATAACGTTTCAATGTCTCAAGTGGTTTAAAATGAAGAGCAGAAGTTTCTTACAGTACATGGTATAAAATAGTTTAATACACGATGAGATGAGTTATGCATAATCCTTCATAATGATACATTTGATCCAGTTCTCGTTGCTGGATAACATTCTCAGTTGAGTGGGGTACTAGCTGTTCAACAAATGATTTAAGACCCACAGGCATGTGTTTTTCTAGCTTACAAAGCTGCCTTTATCAACACACTTTAACACAGCCACACATTTCCATGCTTTCACTCACACCTTCTATTATTGCCAGTGGAAGCACCATTCAAGCAATGCAAAACTGCTGGTGAAGGACATTTGTCCATGTGATAGATACTTCAGTTGCCAATGGTAAACTATGGATTATTAATATTGTTCTGCTTTAATGTGCTGCAGACACACTTGATGATGCACGTAAAGCTTTGTTTCATGATTACAGGGTTTAAGGACTTAAATTCAGAACCTGTGACATGCTGTCAGTTACCACCGAAAATGCGTCCGACTTGCCACTCAGTTTATAAACATTTTTTTTTTTTTTACAAATCATGTGATAACGTATGTACAATAGAAGTATATGGGGCAATACAATTCTGAGAAATATTAAAATACACACAGTTTTGATATGTAAATACAATAACGTTTTTTACATTTTAGGGTCAGCAAGATTTTTTTTTAAAAGGATTCAATTAATCAAAAAAGACAATCAAGTCATTTATAATGCTTCTATTTCAAATAAATGCTGTTCTTTTGAAGTTTCAACCCATCAAATATACTGAAAAATAAATTGATCACTTTTTACACAAAAATTTTAATATTTTTGAACAGCATATAATGATTTCTGAAGGAGCATGTGACACTGAAGCCTGAATTGATGATACTGAAAAGTCAGCTTTGATCACGCAGAAAAAAAATGACATTTTATAATGTTCAAATAGAAAACACTTGTACTAATATTTCACAATATTACTGTTTTTAAATTACATTAAATGGTAAAGTATAATCTTCCTACAAAACACAATTCACTGCACTGCAAAAACATGAGAGTTAATAAAAGGGTTTTTTTAAGAGGCACATTTCTCAGATCTTAATGTTTTGCCACATACACCTCCATATCAATTACATTACTGGAAATATAATGCTTGCTGTTACAAACTGAGGGACAAGTTAATGTTTTTTCTGTGATAACACAGCATGTCATAAAGGATGTCAATAGAAAGAATACTTGATATTCTTTTAAATTCTGTGTGCCAAAAGAATCAGGCTACTGTGCAATTTCAAAAAACATAATTCAAAATATAATGCCACCATCCTTTTCAGACAATCTCTGGCCTGGGCGTAGCAACCGAAAATTTAAGTCTCACATTTGTTCTTCAGCCATGTGCATATTTTCACTCATAATTCAATTTGAATTAAAAATAGATACGTATCTTATCTACTGAAGGCATCTTCTCAGAATAATGTCTGAGGTCTATTCGTCCGAGTCATCTACTTAAAGTTGTCGTTTGCAATAGCAATAAAATGTCTAACTATCTAACAAAACAGGCACATAAAACTCCCTCACAGTATCTTTGGGTGAAGGTGAGGGCCACAATCTATCAGTAAGTCTAAACGGCCTGTCCCCCATGTTCCCTTTGTGAGCTCTTGTCTCATCGGCGAGCGGAGGTTGTGCTGTGAAAGTGACTCTGAAAGGGAGGGTCACATGGTGCAGGTTAGCGGTTAGTGGAGCGTTGTGTTCGTTACATGTGCTGTAGTGCCTCCTGGGCCTGTTCTGTGTCCACATCATCTTTCCCCGCCCACGAGCCGAAGCCGTCACCTAACTGCGGCATCCTCCTCTGAGAGCCTCGGGTTTTGTCGCGGGAAAAGAAGCTAAACCTGTGAATGTAAGACAGGGCATCAGCAAGACTGCTTTGCATTTTCATGCATGAATGTGTTTGTAAATGATGTTTATTCAACTACATTGTTTCATAAACATTTTGGAGTTGATGGGTTATGTTCCCTATGTCACTTTTGAGCACTCAGGAACATTAAGTGTTATTTTCTATTGATAATAATGCACAGTTTATTGCTACACTACACTGACTGCACTAAGAAATAACATATCACACCAAAATAAAAAATATAAATAATAATTTGTTTTGCATTGTTTCCCTTTTTTTTAATAAAAATACATTCAAATACATGAATTCTAATATAAAATAAAATAATTTCAACACTGTACCTTAAATTTTTTTTTGAAAGCAAACATTTCATATATATATATATATATATATATATATATATATATATATATATATATATATATATATATATATATATATATATATATATGCATTTTTTCCCCATTTTGCAGTTAGTTTGTATTGCTTCAATTAGCGTTTATTCTCATAAAAATGTCAAAAGACATACATATATACATTATACACACACACACGCGTTTATGCTTTTTTTGTCATTTACAATTACTTTGTACTTTTATTGCCAGTTTAATGAAGAATGCAAAAAAAAACTATTAAAATACATATATTGCAATGTATATATAAATGCATTATATATGTATTTATATGTAGTATTATATATAAATACATTTTTCCCCTTTATTACTTTTTTATTTTGGCATGAAATAGGAGCTACATATTTCAAACTACTGTACCATAACCTCATCCCTACAGTCTCATTATTGTCTGTCCAGATCTAAAGTTACAAAAACCATCCCACAAATGTTTGCTGTGTGTGTATCTGTGCTCTTGCATGACACATTTCAGCTCATACAAGCAGTGATAACCAAGCGTTTATTCTCCCTACGCCTCTATGAAGCACTCTTTAGTCGCTAGTACATAGAAACAATGTTACGTAGTTGTTACTGCGTAGCCTGAGTGTTAGAGGAGTGAGCGGGAACTTGATTCTGACTGGCTGATTTTAACGATCCTCTTAGTGATTGGTCGCACAGATAGCCCCACAATCAGCCAATCAGAATGTGCTCTTTTACAGTCAGAGACTCTAATGGGGGTGGGGGGGTGGGTGAGATGAGGGGGCCATGCAGCTCCATCACATGCAGGGAGGATAAAGTGTTAAAACAGCAAAGAACACAAAGGTGAACCACCAAAAGGTCGTACAAGGGAAATAAGTCGTCTGATTGGCTGTAAAGTGGGGTCATCTGAAATCAACCCAGCCGCCACCATCGGCATAATGGCTGTGAAGATCCTGTTACAAAGAGGCACAGATATGAAGAGTTGAGCAAAGAGAAGATACACCCAGAACCACCTGTAGTATCAGACTGCTTCACTGCTTAGTCTTGCATTTCAGATGCATGTGGCATTATTAATGATGATCATGCCTTAAGATTTTAGTAAAACACGGGTACATGGATGCCAACATGTGTCATAACATGTCATAAAACTCTAAAGCTACAAAGCTGTAGTTTAGTCAATATGTAACTGTTTTTCATTGGTCTTGTGTTTCTTTAGCTTGTGTTTTCTTAAGCTCAAAATTCCCAGGGAAATGCATGCTCTGATAAAATGCATACTTGGACTGCAATGCAAGTTGCTTTGAATAAATGCACACCTTAACATTCAGAATTCATAAATACATTAAAACATTTTTAGGTAACATATTTGCACTCTTGATGCAAAGGGGTCAAATTGTGCTGATTTTGAAGAATGAGGGCCAGATTTACTAACAGACAACGCATATGGCTTTAAACACTGCGGTTCGGGTTTACTAAAGACACGTAGGGAAAAAATAAGAGCTGAAAAGGCGTGAACAGTCATTTTTGCAGCTGACCTGCTTTTGAGCATATGCATTTGGAGGAGTATTCCTTTCAGGCACTACATTTATGGGAGGAGAGTATTTAAATAAATCATGCAACATGATTTACTAAGGTTTGTGCTAGTCAATTTACTGCTGTTTGTGCCTTTATTTACTACCCAAAAAAGCATTTCTTATTGGTTTTGCACCTGTATTGTAAGTAATTACACACACCTTACTATCACTGGCTCTGTTTGTCTGCACTGCTCTTGGTAACTTGCATTGTGGAAATGATCTGACTGCATTTGTGTTCTTTATTTTGTGCATTGTCAGTTAATCACCCACAGAACTTTCCACTCCCATCGGTGCTTTTATGGAATTGTGCTCTCATGCTTATTTGCACAGTTTAGAAAATCTGGCCCTAAATGTTTGTAATATAAGTGTGTGTGTACATGATTGGCTCTTGTAGCAGTACGCACAGTCGTTTTATCCCCGACTCGGGCTGAAAGTTGGAGCGTGAGCTTGGCCGGAGGGTAGGAGACGGGTCTGGGAGCGGCGGGCCTGATTCCTCTTCCTGTTCATCACTGCAAATGTGATCAAAACATAAGTCAGCAGTTCAAATTTCAGATTTTTCTCACAATTGCGATTTCATATGACAATGTAGATTTTTTTTCTCTCCACGTTCTAAGTTTACATCTCACAATTCTGTCTTTTTTCTCTGAATTCTGAGTTTACATTTCAGAAATCAGTTTTTTGTTTCTGCCATAAAATAAAAAGTAAAAAAGGCAATTGGGACTCATAATTATTCTTCTCGCAATTGCAAGTGTACAACTCACAACTGGGATATTTTTATAAATTTTCGGGAAATTCTGAGTTTAAATTCAGTTTCTTTAGTTTCTGCCATGGAATAAAAAGTAAAAAGACTTTAAAAAGAGACTTTTTATCTCAATTCTGAATTTTTCTTGTGATTGTGAATGTATATCTCCCAATTCTTTTTTCTGGCGATTGTGAATTTGTGTCACACTATTCTCACATTTTTCTCAGAAAATTGCATATACCTTTTCTATATTTTTATGCCGTGCAAAAACAAGCTTTCATAGATACAGTGTTATTAAAAAGTATAACAGTAATATATTTCATGAATGCATACATTTCATATACTTATTAAACTATTATTTTGTACATTTTAAAGAGATATAACTGACGTTAACTTAACGTTAAGTTTTAAGATGGTTGACCTTTTGTAATATGCGATTTCCTCTTGCAGCATGAAGACTTTAGCTTTCAGCTCATTGCGCTCATGCAGGACGTCTCGCAGCTCTTGCAGGGTAAACCGCGGGCGGTTCGGGTCATTTGGATCTAGAGAGGACATGTCGTCATCACACATCGCCTCCTGGTGGATGACAGGAACACTTACAGTCATTCACACTAGCTTTTACATTGAGAAACTGGCTGCTGAGGAGGTTTAAACTTAAGTCGCACAAACAGTTTCATTATCAGAGCATCCACAAAACAACACAAAAATCACCTAGGGTCAGCTGCATAAACTATCATAAATCGGTCTTATTTGTATTGATTATCCTTAGGCAACTACTTCTTTAGACAGTCTTAACATGGTGGCTAAGTTTATGCAACTAGCCTATGATTTCACTGCTGTTAATGTACAACAGTATATGAGTGGTGCTTTATTTATCCATCATCATATGATTATGATCTTTGAGTTAACATTTGATTCAGTCACATGGTTTGCATTCAGCACATACACTTGCACACATGCAGGCTGCTTTAACAATGAAAGACTTTAACCGGTCGACACTCTTCCCAATGAGAGTGTACCTGTGTAAAGGACTGAAGTCATTAGTGCACAGAACCAGTCGCACACTCTGCAGGGTTGTTGTTGCCCTAGCGTGACTCGTGCAAACAGATGCAGATACGAGTCAGGTGTTAGTTTCCACTCCATGCTATCCTTAGAAGCTGCCCCTATAGGGTTACCAATAAAAACGCAGCCTCCTCATCATCCTTCTCCTCCTCATCATCATCTGTCAGGGCTCCTGGGGGCCCGGTGTGGGGGATGAAATGGAGTGGAACTTCCTCTGTCTCCAGGCCCCCAGCGAGGAGCTCAGAAGCTAAATCCTGACCCCAGGTCGGGGCTGCTTTAGACGACTGTGGTCACAGACATGTGGATTGCAAATTGCAACCAACATTTTATCGGGAGAATTTGCTTTAGTGAACAGTTTAAAAAAAATGGACAGATCAAAATAGCACAACATCTGAGTAATAAAAACACAATCAGCTACAGTTTTGTTCTTTTCAAATTTCCTTGCAAAAAAAAAAAAAAAAAACGCTATTTTTTTTTCCATGCATCTCTCACATTAGAGATTCAAAAAAAGATTAAAGCTATAACTTTTTTTCTGTTAATATGATTCATCTAAAAAATTTTATTTGATTACACTTTTCTATTAAAAAGATACACTACCGTTCAAAAGTTTGAGGATGGTAAGTATTTTTTTGAAAGACATCTCACCATGGCTGAATTTATTTCATTAAAAAATACAATGAACAAAGTAATACTGTAAAATATTATTGCAAATCAAAAATAATTTTTATAAAATATAATTTATTCCTGTGATGCAAAGCTGAAATTTCAGCATCATTCCTCCAGTCTTCATTGTCACACGATCCTTCAGAAATCATTCTAATATGCTGATTTTCTGCTCAATAAACATTTCTTATTATTATCAAATCAATGTTGAAACCATCTGTGCTGCTTCATATTTTTGTGAAAACTGATTTTTTATTTTTATTTTGATGAATATAAAGCACTTACTTGAATTAGAAATCTTGTGTAACATTATAAATGTCTTCACTGTCCGTTTTGATCAATTTAATGCATCCTTGCTGAATGTGAATAAAAGTATTAATTTCTTCTTCAAAAAAAAAAACTTTTGAAAGGTAGTGTAAATGAATACAATGCACACAAATTCCATCGCTTTTTCACTTATGATATTTCAGATAAAGGTGATAAGCTTTGATAATAATTAAATTAAATCAAACAAAGACTAATGCAAATACTTTTGAACAAATGTACCAGTCCATATGTTTTTAACTGTCATTAACTTACAAACAATCCATTTAAACATTATATGAAGTAAATGTGTGCACTGCACTGAATTTAACAATGTTAAACATATTCAATTAACCTCAAAAGTTCACAATTACATACAACTTGCATACAAAGCCATATACACATTCCACTGATTTTTATTCTCATCCTTGTTTCCTCTGTGACTCATTCTGACTCATTATGGACACCATGTGAAGATCCTGACACTTTAGATCACACTTCCTTCCTCTAAACAGATATAGAAATGACTGGATGCTGCAGTCTCAGTGCATTGGAATTAAGCAAAGATGCAATGGAAAACTTCATATTCTATTTTCTCAGAGAGTTCATGAGTTTCTAAACGTGTGAGAAACCAACACAATCAATGCAGCACTTGTCTACATTCATCTACCTGTGCAGGTGAAGGTGGTCCTACAGGCTCCTCCGTCTCAGTGCTGGTCTTGCCCTGCTCTTTAAGGCGCTCCTTCAGACGGGCCACTTCCTGTCGCAGGTTGCCCATCTCCTGCTGCCGCGCCTGCCCAGACGCCTCCAGCTCCACCTTCTGCTCGATCAGCGCTTTACCCTGGGCCTCCACCACCGTGATCTTATGCCTCAGGTCATGGTTGATCTTCATCAGCCGGTTCAACTGCTGCTGGAGCTGGAAGAAACACCATTTGTGCCACATTAAACCTTTTTCAGCATAAGTTTTAATGAAGACTTTCGAGATCTCTTCATCTTGCTTCCTTGAGATATGTCTGTGCATTGACTGCTGCTAACATTAAGATTTGCTCAGGAAGAACATGGCTCTTTACCGCTTCAATGTCCTCGTTTTTGAGCGTCAGCTCGCGGTCTTTGGCACGGATCTCGTCTCGCTGTTTATCTACAACTTCCTTCAGCTTCTTCATCACCTGCCGTTCCCTCTCGGTCATGCCTGGCATCACATAAACAAAATCCACACATGCAGCGTCATTTATTACATAGAGCAGTGCTTTTCAACCTGTGGGCCACCAATTACTATTAAAATAATAATATTTTTAATATATATAAAAATTTCTAAGTAATAACATAACAATTTCATATATAATTAAATAACAAAAAATAAATGTTAAACTGTAACTATGCTTCCACTATTCGAGCTCGCTGATTGGTTTAAGAATAAACCGCCAATTTATCTTAGATATTTTTGCTGCATATGCTACAGAACAACAGCAGTTGTTGAGTTATTTTCTGTTTATTGCCAGTTCATTCAATAAAGACAGTTAGCAATCTAGCTTCTAGTTATTAACCCAACCAAAGCGAGGTCAGTTAATTTATAATAAATAACATATATGAAATTTTTCATGTGATCGACACATTAGCATGCAGGAGGTTTCAGGGTGAGGCTTTTGTTTTGCATGGGACAGGTCAATGGAAATAAGGACAGACATAAGAAGTCTGACAGTCACTGTAAGCAGATAACTTCCTGACTGAGAGCCCATGTTGCTGCTCCTAAAATAGATGTGTGTCCGTGCGGAGAATCTGACACACAACCACTGACACACTTCACGTTTGTCATGACCTAGAAATTTAATGTCACATGTTTTCAAGGAATATTTACAGTTATATACAACTTAAGCTATATTACCTTAAAAAAAAAATTAATTCCTCCCTCACACTAAAACAACAAAAACTTTTACAAAGTACTGCATATATATATAGCATTCAAATAAAATTTTGTTTACTTATGTGTAATGTGTATATTTATTATGGACATATAAATACACACATGCATGATTATACATAAAGACATGTAAATACATGTAAATATTTAAAAAATATATATATATACTGTATGTGTGTGTATTTATATATACATAATAAATATACACAGTATACACAAATAAATAATGTAAACAAAAACTTATTTTGGATGCGACTAATCATGATTAACCAATTGACAGCACTAATATCTGATGTCAAATTATTTATTTTTTATTCTAATACTATATAAAAAATTATCCTATTAATACTTATATACATAATACTACTTATTTATAATTGTACTGATACTAATGTAAATTTTACATAACTACATTTGATATATTATATATAAATCTAAATTGATATTACATATATATAATCTTGTGTAAAATAAGTCTGCTAAGTCAAATACAGTTAATTTAATAATAATAATAATAATAATAATAATAATTAAATAATTATACATACATACATACATACATACATACATATATATATATATTATATTATATTGTACACACACACAAGATAGTTTTGTCAATATTTAATGCGTCATATTTTTGGAAAACACCAGCATGCCACAGGTGCTGTCCATGTGCATTAAATAACCAAGAATATTCTTTTTAAAGCTCATTATGTAAGGAATTTCCTGCATTCTCTTAACATCAGCATTGAGAGTGGCGCTGGAATGTTTGTGTAAACACTGAATCAGACTCGTCCAGCAGGACTGAGAGGGACACTGTTCTGCGAGCGAGTGTGTGTCAGAGGCACTGTGGAGTCTCTGTGCTGCTCATGGCTCGTCTTCACTCACATGGAGAAGGGACGCTTTGTGTGGCCTCTGTGTCAGTTCCTAAACAGCTGAAAGAATGCGTGAGAATTTCTATGCGCATGATCACACGTGTTTGCTTTTGTTTCCAGAAGAGGCATGCTGGGAAAATAGCATGCTGCTATGTTCCAAATGGAACAAATGCAGTACATAAAAATGCAAAGTGAAACAGCATTAGACATTCTTAGTATGATACATTGTTATTACATGACCTCAGTATGTCTCATGTGAGTGATGTTCACTTAACAGCATTTCTGCTGGATTTTTGAAAGTAAATTTAAGACTTTTTAAGAAAAAGTGAATAAAATTCTTACTTTTGAGTTCAAGATTCATGTTCAAAAGTTTAAGATTAATTACTTGAGAAGCGAAATGAAATGACATCAGGTAAGAAGTCTTGTCTTCTGTGAAAGTGATCAAAATCATCAAAGTAAGTGCTCACTTAATTCAAAGGGAACAAGTCACATTCACGTTCTTATTTGAAGCATAAACTCAGTTAATTTTGTTCAGTTTCTCAGAAAACAAGACTTTATATCTTTGTTTAGCATCTCAAGTTAATATATCTGTTGGAATGTTTAGAGATTAAAATACAGAGCAAGATATTTATTCTATTTTATGCATGCAAAATTTAATGCCATGACTTTATGATTTAAGTTTTTTTAAAGCCTTCATTTGTGAAAGAGTGAATTAAGACTTTTTAAGATACCCTGTGTAACCACAGAGCTTTTAAAACCTTGGAAATTTGTAAACCAATTTTGTGTAAATATATTGTTTTGGCCATCAAATAAAGTTGCATTCCATCTAATTAGAATATATAATATATATATATATATATATATATATTAGAATATTGTTTTCCAGACAGTGTAAGGCTGACACAAAGCCCTCTTTTTCCAAACCCTGAGCTTTGAGACTACCTTCCTGTTTCTGTATATCCTCTTCCGTCATTGGACACTCTTTGACGGACAGGTTGTTGAGCAGCGTTTTGTTTTCCTCCTGCAGCTGTGCGATCTGGGACAGAAGATCCTGGGCTTCTCCTCTCCACACATCCTCCACAAGCTCCAGCTCCTGTTCACACACACACACACACACACACACACGTCTCAGGAGCGGCTCACAAAACATACACGAGTGTATATTTAACACGCTGACCTTCACTGGAGTTACGTAACGTCTGAAACAATCAGCAAAAACACACAAAGCAGGAGCATAATAACATCTTCACAGAAAGACACGGACAAAAGCTGCATTCATAACTCTGCTTATGTTCACATACTCATGTTTTTACTCCATTCTTACATTTGTGTGAGATTCTCATGTGCTACAATACCACAGTCATGTACTATGGTAAAGCCACAGGATGCTTCTTTTTCTTGAAGTAGCATGTAAATAAACATATACTATAATAATATCGCAATCATTCAGTAAGCTTCAAGCTACCATAGTATCAGCAGAGTAGAATCTGATCCCCCCACACTGTATTATAGTACTACTTTAGTACATTTACATCAGCATCATAAGATTAGGATTTGTTGCAGATTTGCTCACTGTCCCAGTGGACATGATGTTACATTACATCATTTCCTGTACCAGACAGGAACTTAAAAAATCCCCATGCATGCACTGCTTTGTTCTGAAACACCATTGGCAAACAATGTACATACGTTCATACGTACTAAAAGTAGAAGAAAAAATGCAGAATACATTCAGTAAGGATCTGTTAAACTGGTTTTAAAAAAGTGACAGTAAAGACTTGTATTTTTAGAAAATATTTATATTTTGAATCAAATCTATTATGAATAAAATCCTGAAAAAACAAGCATCACAGGTAAAAAAAAAAAAAGTTTTCTGAAGGATCACGTGACACAGAAGACTGGAGTAATAATGCTGAGAATACAGCTTTGCATCTCAGGAATATATTACACTTTAAAGTAAATTAATACAGAAAACAGTTGTTTGAAATTGCAATCATATTTCACAATATTACTGTTTTTACTGTACTTTTGATTAAATATTTGCAACCTTGATGAGCAGAAGAAACTTCTTTAAAAAAAACAATGTATCTACATTTTACATTAGAGCAGTCAAGTTATTGTGTTTTAATCTAATTAAATCACATATATAATTAAAATAATATTCAATAAAAATGAAATATTTATGCGCAATTATGCACTTTAATATATTTATTATTGAATACATTTATAGTTTTATATATAAAATAATGGATAGATAGATAGTAATTTAATTTGAATACAAAAAATATTTATAAATTAAAATGTACATACTTTTTATGTTAAATAATTCGAATAGTTGTATATATACAGTATGTTGTGTCGTCACTGAAAAGCGATGCACATTAAACTAGTCACCTGTCTGTTTGATTCTGTGCAATCCTAGTGTGAGTAAAACAGTTAAATGAACGAGCTGGTTACTGAGATGAGGTCAGTAGATATTGTCGTCTGTGGAAGCACCTTCTTATGTTTCCTGTCCTTCTCCAGCCGCTCCATCCGCTCCAGCCGCAGTCGGTCCAGCTCCAGACGCAGCTCCTCGGTCTCTGGACTGATGCTGTTGCGGCTCACCAGGACCTCCAGGATCTCCAGCACACGGACCACTTTGGGCATGAGTAGGGACAGAGCCTCGCATCCGTACTGATCGATAATGCGCTCGAACTCCTGGCCCACGACCGCGGCGATGTCGTACACGTCCATCACGTTCAGATCCGCCACGTTCTTCTCCAGCGCCGAACCGAAATCCTCCATGACCGTCTCTGAAGTTCGTTTCCTTACAAACTTTCTCAGTCCCTTTCAGTAGCCAAACAGATACCCAAAGCCCTCTAAAAACCTTCTAATGACACCCCGTCAAGGTTAAAATCCCATTTCGGGGTATTTTTAGGCAGAATTGGAGCGAGATAAGAGTTGTCCCATTGCGGTTCGGTTTCCCTGCCCTTATTTATTCCTCAAAGCGGCGTTTTACGTCCCGCGCGCATGCGCACAGCAGCGGCACACGAGCGCTGTGAAATCACTGTCAAGCGCCACACTGCCCTACAATATTGGTCATAAACTCTGTTTACAATAGATTTTGTGTTAACTCACTGTGGCTAAATCCGTGAAGTGATTTTTTATTTCCATTGTTAGATCAAAGTATCAACGGGTTGTTTACATGTCAAGCAGAGACTGACGCATCAGTGTTGGGGAGTACAGTATTTTTTTACAGTCAATGGGAGTAACTAAGTTAGTTACATTTAACTAAATTACGTAATGTAATTGCAATTTTTCAAAGGCATTGTTAGTAATAATAGTACTATATATTTATTTAATGCCAACACAGCAACTTAGGCTATTTTCATGGCAAAAAATAAATAAATTAACAAACAAACAGGTTATATTACACAATATATTTTTACATTGAAAAGCATTGTTAGATGGCAGTGTTTCACGCCATGCCTGTTCAATGACTGGATTTCAAAAACAGTATCATAGCGATTAAACTATATCTTATGGTTTTAAAATCTGTATTTAATCTCAGAATGATTTGTAAAGTCTGATTTTGTGGTGGCTGTATTTCAAATTAAATTACTGTTATCTTAATTCAACCGATGAAGGATTTTGAGAAGTCTGTCAGTAAAGAGTGTTGAATACTCTAAAGTTAACACCACCTGCCTTAAATATTTAAAAAAGATTAACAGTTGAAAACATTCATTAGAAATGTAGAAAAGTAATCAAATGTAATGTTACATTAACAAAGTAATTGAAATAGTTACACTACTTACTACATTGTAAATAGGGTAACTTGTAATCTGTAACCTATTACATTTCCAAAGTAACCTTTATAACATGGCATATAATTGTGTATGGTTAAGTATGCAGGTTAATTAATATTAACAATTTAATAAACATATTAAATTATGATTTCATGGATGGTTTTTAAATGGATTTTCAACATGTTTTTAATTTGTTGTAATCTGTAAATACAGGTGTTAAGAACAACCAGCACATGCATAACTTACCCAACATAATTTTTTTTTTATTTACTTCAGTTTACATTTAAAACTTCAAGTTCATTTACTTTAAAATCATAAAAGTTGTTAAAAGATCCCAAATTAACTACCAGCCATCAATTGATGGTGCTGATTAAAAAAGGTAAAGGTAAAGTCTTCAACCTGGTACTTATTAAAATTACAAATAATTGCATGATAAAATATTTCACTGTAGCAATTCAATAAATGATAGTATAAATTAAAAGCATAATTTTAAATATTTAATTCACACCATACTGTATTGCATGAAGGAAGATATACAGTAGAGACTCATGATAAAACAAAGAAAATAATATACATTATGATGGTTTCTTCTTCATACATCCAGGGCTCAGACTCCTTTCACCTAAACTGTGAGAGATAAACAAAGAAAAACAACTTATCATCTAAATTTATTATCTCAAAAGGCAATATTTTCACTGGAAATACTGTTAAAGTGGCCCCTAGCGAAGAGTGGCTGTAAATACATACTGGATTCTTGAGGCGACTGCCTGATTTCTGGAAGATTGAGGATCGTTTAGAGCTGGTTTTGGCAGGTTCGAGCGCGGGGGGCTCCGGTCTGGGCGGTTCCAGTCGAAGTGGTTCAAATCTGGGTGGGTCCAGTGTGAACGTGTCCAGATTGGGCAGATCCAAATTGGGCGGGTCAGGAAAAACAGTAGGAAGTGAACTGTCAAAACTATTGACTGTATTCCCTGGAGGCGAGTCCATCGGGATCCCTCCCATCTCATAGTGCTTTTTCCTGAGTTCTCCCAATCGTATACGCTCGTTCACCAACTGCTTCTCCAACTCTAATACTTTCACCTATAAACAAATATGAGTTTACATCGATCCATTTCCAGCTCGAAAAAGAACGTGCAAATTGTTTTTACTTGCATGATTTGATGTATTTCAAAGTGAAAAACATTAATTTTGTACTTGATTGAATCCTTTGGGATTTGACTGGATGATGTAAGGGTGGTTTAATACCTAAAACTGTACTATTTTTCATTCTGGCAAATTTACCTGAGAATCCATTTCCTCTGTTTTGAGTTTTATAAGAGACAAGCCGGAAAAATCCATGGAGTCTATGGAAAAAAAAACAAGAGGATATACTTAGAAATTTAGCATCACATCACTCACCAATGGGTGCTCTGCAGTGAATGGGTGCCGTCAAAATGAGAGTGCAAACAGTTGATAAAAACATCACAATAATCTACAAGTAATTCATCATTCCAGTCCATCAATTAATATCTTGTGAAGCGAAAAAATCTGCTTGTTTGTAACAAAATAATCCATTATTAAGACATTGGAACTTAAAACTGTCACTTCTGGCTAAAATACAAGTCCATAATCCATAACAATGCTTCCTCCAGTGAAGTTAATCCCCTATTGTCCTCTCACATCAAAATCCACCAACATATTTTTTTAGAACTGTTTTGGCTTGTATGTTTCATGTTTATTGCATGTGTCCATGAAACTCACCCTTGTTCTCAATCTGCATTTGTCCTGATTTAGTAGACGACACCACGACAGCGGCCATGTCATTCACGTGACGGGATGCTTGCTGTAATGTTTGGAGCCTCTTGTTGCCGCGATCTGCCTTTACCTGTTAAATGAAGGATTAATGTGTCAGAATCATCAGATTTGATTGGATTAAATGCACTTATATTGGTCTCATAAATTTTACCTTTGAAGCAGCGACAAGTTGTGCCGTACTGGCGGCGATCTCATGAGAGCAGACAATCAGCTCTTCATATTTGCCTTTGTCAGTCACGACTTTATCAGCTGATTCACTTTGTGACATAATAAATCAATAGTATATTATAAATAATAATAAATCCAAGTTAAAGCTTTAAATATTCGACACACTCACAGCATCTGCGTTGCTCCCCATCCTACAGCCTTTGACGCTGAAATGAGTCCCTCCGTCCAACGTGAATTTTTAGCATAGAAGTCTTTGACAGAACCAGCACCCTAAAATGCAATAAGGTGTGTGAGTATGCATGATTTATAAAAATGATCGAAAATTGTCCATATAGCTGAATCGTACCCGGCCACTGTCCACAATGTCTCTCTGCAGGTCAGTAGCAGCCGTCACCAGCATGTGTATAGCCTATGGACAAAAGTGATGAAAAATTACTCGAAAAATCTTGATATACATTACCAATTTAAAAAGTTGAGGGCCACAGTTTTTTTTTTTATTTGATTAAAATACAGTAAAACTGAGATATTCAAATATTATATAATGGTATATCAAATACCATTTAAAATAACTCTTTTCTATGTGAATATATGTTAAAATGTAATTTATTCCTTTGATCAAAGCTGAATTTTCAGCATCATTCCTCCAGTCTTCAGTGTCACGTGATCCTTCAGAAATCATTCTAATATACTGATTTGCTGCACTAGAAATATTTATAATTATTATAAATGTTGAGCTGTGGAAACCATTATATTCAGGATTCAGAATTAAAAGAAAATTAAAAGAACAGCATTTGTATTTTAAATCTTTTGTATAGTTATACGCGTTTTTACTGTCAATTGAACAACACATTCATGTCTGTGAATCTAAACGTACCTTCATTAGATCTGAACACGAGCCAATGATGCTGTAATAGAACAAAACAAACATTTAATTACATAACCCATAAACTACAAACTGTATAAAACTATATCCCAACCCAAACTAACTTTTGGTTAACTTCCAGCTTCACTCCAGATGACTCTCTTCTTGCCTGGCTCAATATTTCCTGTATTAAATAAGAAAAGACTCATGAAGTCATTGCAAATCCTGAGTTCAATCCAGCATCACTAACACAGTCTAACTTACATCCATTCTCAGCACAGCATCTTCAATGGCAGTGGAAGTCGCAGCCATTTCCTTATCCACCATCTCTGCCAGCTCTTCCTTCCGCACATCTGCTCCCCTGGGCCGCAGTTCCTGCAGGAGACCAGGAGAGAAGTCACTTATTATGTCACGCAAACACAGATCAGGTTTAAAGATGCAATCTCTGGTCCAACGCACCTGTCCTTGGTTGAGGATACGCTGAACCACATAGCGGACAGCAGTAGGGTCAGCTCCCGGGAGCGTGGCCTTCAGCTTCAGCTCTTTCAGATACTGGAGGCAGTGAGTGGCACAATCCCGGCAGTTATCAGTCAAACCTACAGAGACATGAACATAAAATCATCAGACTGCTGGGGGAAAAAAACAGCAAAAAAACCAGCTTTTACCCGTTTACGGTGGTTGAGATGGTTTTACCAGCTCTAACTAGCTTGATCAAAGTGCTCTATAAGGTTGCATCCACATCTACGGTTGATTAGCCATCTAAGGACTATAGATGAGAAGTCTGAACCTGCTAAATGCCATGCAAACCATCTGGTTTTAGCTGTATTTTTTAATGCAAATCATCAGTACAAAGTAATTTAAAGACTGTGTTAATTTTTTAATGCAGTCATCTGTATATATTTTCTAATGCAAAACTTAAACAGCTTCAAAGATTGTAGTAATATGCATCTTATTTTTTAAGAAATTATAAATTATATTTAGAACAGCTTGGACCATCTAAGGACCATAAACCAGCAGCTTGAAGAAGCTATAACCGTGTTAAACCATCTGGAGTTAGATGGATTTTCTTATGCAAATTATCAGTACAAATTTTGTAACACAAAATGTTTGTGATAGAAAATTGGAATAACTTTAAAGACTGCGGTAATTTGCAACTTTTTAAAAAAGAAATTCTAAATTTTATCTAGAGCAGTTTGGACCATCCAGGAACCATAACAGCTTTGATCAGCTATAAACTACACAATTTCATCTGGATTTTCTAATGCAAATCATTAGTAAATGTATTAATGTATGTACCAAAACTATGAATAACATTAAATACTGTTCATTTGCAACTTTTTTTTTCAAGAAATTATAAATTATTCTTGTCTAGACTAGTTTGGACCATCTAAACACCAAAAATATTTTGAATGTCAGTAGCACTATATGCATTTGAAATGTGCAGGTGTGCATTTTTAATATTAAAGAATAATTAGGACTCTCACGGTCTGCTTGGTCCGTAGGCGCTGAGTGTGCATTTCCTGCTCCATTCACAATAGTGTCAGCAATGAGATGAGAGAACTGGGTCACCGACCTCAACAAACCACTGGCGTCTAGAAGAGGAAGAAGAAGAGATTACATCACACTAACACCTGAACCTGTAGCTTACTGATTAGAATGACATCTTACCATCCATGTTCCTCAAATAGACTGCATGACTCTGCTGCATCTTATCAAGGGACGCCAGCGTCAACTCAGCACGATTGATCAAATACTCTGCAAGCAGAGATTAGATATATGTTGAGTAAAAGAACTGATGAAGATATTCAGGTATGAGGAGGAGGAGGGTGAGGAAGGACAGACCTGGGGTGCTGATGCAGCGCACGTGTAGTGGGTCGTCCACTTTGGCCACAGCGTCCAGCACGATGCCCTCGGCCTCCACCACAGCGCACTGCAACAGACTGAACTGCTCATCCTGCAGCTTCTGCTGGAACAGTCCTGAATCCAGACTAAACTGTACAGAAAAAAAAATAACTCATTAAGACCCTCAATAGACACTACAGTAGCTAAACCTGGGCTACATCCCAGTGTGCATACTGTTCATCCTATACAAGATTAATTCACCATTGTATCAGTTATCAGTCAGCCCACTCTCTAATTATTGACATATGTTATATTTATGTATTATATTACACACAAAATACATTTTGTTTAATAATTTTATCTATCAGTCAGCTCACTTTCTAAAAACTGACATAACTAATATTTATAAAAGATTACATTAGATTAGATAAAAACAAATAATAAATAGTATTATATACTAAAATCAAATTATATTTGCTATTATACAGTATATCATAGATCATTATATTAGCTATCAATCAGCCCACTCGCTAAAGGCTGACATAACTAATATTACATTATGTAAACATTAGCTATTATTGAACTGATTCAAACAGTATATTTCAGTATTGTATTAGCTATCGGTCAGTCCACTCTCTAAATATTGACAGAACTATTTATATACGGTAATTAATATTACATTAACAAAAATACTAGATTAATATTTGCAATTATTGTTTAGTATTATCATACTTCAGTATTGTGTCAGCTATCAGCATCCCAAATCATAGTATTTTATTGAAGGACTTTCAAACTATGTATGCATGAATGTTTTTTTTTCTTTGGAGAAATCTTGCCCACAATCCCTAGTTTTTCTGACCTTGGCCTGCATTTGGCTCTGCAGCGCTGTCATCTCTCTCTGACTCCTGTCTCTCTCCTGCAGCAGCGTGGCCTGGTGGAGCTGGGCGGCCTGACGCAGGTTAGTGATCTCAGCCTCCTGTTCTTTCACTGAACGTAGAAGAACCTCCTTCTGCGCCTGCAGACCCACTAACACACTGCTCAGCTGGTCTCCTGTCTGAAACACATACAAACACAAAGAATTTACCATTTTGAAGGTGTAGTGCTGATTCAGACACCATAGGTGAATTGACAAACATAAGCAGGTCTTGACAAAGAGATCCTTTGTTTCACATGCTTTGTGCTTAGTATATAATAGTGTTATGTGTCGATATTTAACCAAAGTCATGTGATCATGTGACCATGTGACCACTGGAGACTGGAGTAATGATGCTGGAAACTCAGACTTCCATCACAGGAATAAATGATGCTTTTGACAGATATTATATTATATTTAGTGCTGTCATGCGATTAATTACATCCAAAATAAAAGTTTTTGTTTACATAATATGTATATGTACTGTGTATATTATATATTTTATTACAGTTTATAAATAACAAAAAAAAAATATAAATATATAAAAATATATATATATATATATATATATATATATATATATATATATATATATATATATATACTTAATTATATAGAACAAACATATTTAAATGCATGGGTTTGTATTTATATATACATAATAAATACACACAGTACACACACATATTATGGAAACAAAAACCTTTATTTTGGATGTGATTATCACTATTATATATTTCAGTACTGTATAAGCGATCAGTCAGCTCGCTCTATAAATATTGTATAAGCATTTGATTTTGTAAAAATCATATTGGTCACCCACTAATATGTTAAATAAATGTATGCATGCTTGTGTAAAAAAAAAATCATATTATGCATCAGTTGCACAAATGGAAACAGCTTGCATATGTTTGAAACAGAGGGTCTGCTGAGGAAGAAATACTCACAG
Source organism: Carassius auratus (assembly GCF_003368295.1). Taxonomy (NCBI): domain Eukaryota; kingdom Metazoa; phylum Chordata; class Actinopteri; order Cypriniformes; family Cyprinidae; genus Carassius; species Carassius auratus. Next base: position 19,826,933 of record NC_039252.1, read on the forward strand.
ATTCTTTACTGTTCAGAGCACTTTGAGCACGCAGCAGCTCCACTCGCTTCTCCTCCATCTCACGTCTCATCTTCTCCATCTCCAGCTGCAGCTCCTGCTCCCGACACAACTGACCACAAATAAACAGCAAACACACTCATTCAGACCTCATGCTGTTTTGTTTAAAACCAGGACAGCAAAAGCTGCATGTAAGTTCATATTAATTGGCATTGGGAAGGATAAGGACGTTGCACTGACTTTTTCCTGCAGCTGGTTCTGCAGCGCTGTCATCTCTCTCTGATGTCGGTCTCTCTCCTGCTGTAGCATGGTCTGGTGGAGTTGGGCGGCCTGACGCAGACTAGCAATCTCAGCTTCCTGATCTCTCACTGTACGAAGTAGTGTTTCTTTTTCTGCCTGAAGACCCACCAACACACTGCTCAACTCGTCTCCGGCCTAAACACACACACACACACACACACACACACAGGTCAGAGACACATTACAGTATTTACCAGTTTTAATGCATTCAGAATCTGGAGTCTTTTATGCACATTGATAGAGATCCATACCTTCTCCTTGCTCTGCAAACTATTATGGACTCGGAACATTTCAGCCCTCTCGTTTGCTAGCTCTTGCTTCAAACGTTCAATTTCTGCTCTCTGTGCCTCCAGCTGAAAATTAGAGTTCAGTTCAGTTAATGACAGGTGGATATTTCTGCCAGCCCAATATATTAGCAGATATTTTTGAGATGATCTGCACTAGTTTCAATTAAATCATCAAACCTGATTGTCAATGGATAATGTACAATTTCTGTTTTTTAATAATTAGGAGAAAATTCACTATCATTCAAGAGATTTTTCCTTTTATTGAGAAAGGATGAATTAAATTGGTCAAAAGTGACAGTAAAGACATTTATGATGTTACGGAAGATTAATAATTCAAATAAATGCTGTTCTTTTGAAAATTTCATTCATTAAATAGTCAAAAAAAATTTAAAAACTGCTTTTAACATAATAATAATTAAAAAAATGTTTCTTGAGCAGTGAATCAGTATATTAAAATTATTTCTGAAGGATTATGTGACACTGCAGACTGGAGTGATGATGCTGAAAATTCAGCTGTGCATCACAGGAAAAAATTACATTTTAAAATGGATTTTTCTTTTTTATTGAAATCATATTTTAAAAATACTACTGATTTGTTCATTAAATAAATGCATTAAATTTCATTACATTTTAATACTGCACTAATGCTATTAATAAAACTATAATATTGGAATATTTGCATCAGGTGTTGAAAATCTCCTACTGGTCAACTAACCTATATCACTCCAGGTTAGTATGAGTGCTAAGGGAACTTTTAAATCTGAGGAATGACTGGAACCATAAACAGAAATGAGTGGAGTGTGACCTTTGAGCTGTTGTCCTGTCTCAGATGCTCCAGCTCTACGGCCGTCTGCTGTTTGTATGTGAGCAGCTCCTCCTGCGCCTGCTGAGTGCTGCTGAGCTGCTTCACCATCTCTGCATTCTGACACAGAAAATCAAGACCATTAACAATCATAATAACCATATAGCAAAGACACTTCACCATCTTAAGTTTATCCATGACAAATAAAGATACTTTTTTCTCCAGGACGCCTTGTGGCAACATATTTAGGGAATATTCCTCACATAAGGCCGTAACAGAAATTGTACTGGAGGATCACATATCGTGTAACTGATTCTGTGAGTGGCGAAGTTACTAGCCCTGTTTTTATCAATGATGTGTGAGGAAAGTAGCACAAAATTGTCTTTACCTTCCGCATGAGATCAGCATGTCTGCTGACCAGCTCGGCGTGTTTCTCTTTGAGTCGACTGAAATGTACCTGAGCAGTCTGAGCTCTGCCTAGAAAACACGAGAACAAGAGATTTTCATTCATACTACCATTCAAAAGAAGGCTCTTATGCTCACCAAGGCATTTTTATAATTCATTTTTATAATTCATGACTGAAAACATTTTATAACATGACTTTGATGTACCATTTTCATGGTAATGCAATGTTTAATTTTAAAAGAGGTTTCAAAGGATGCATTTTGAGATTTTAAGTTTTCAAGTGATAGTATCATTTCTGATGATTTCTAAAGTGTGATCAAGAAAAAGGCAACAAAGAAGACTTTGTTATGATGTAGGTTTTTGAGGTACACTCTTGCCATAAATTAATTATTACTTTTCCTACATACCTTTTAACAAAAAAGATTGGTAAAATATCTATTTAGGAGTCTTAGACCTTTCCAACAATATATAGTTTGTCATGATTAGATTGGGATTTAATAGTGATATAGTGAAGTAAATGTAGGCGACCCGTATACAGGACGGGGTGACAGTTTACAGGTTAAGAGACATTTCCTATGATTATCAGAGTTGAAAACAGTTCCGCTGCTGCATATTTTGTTATTTTGTTTTGAAACCATTATATATTTTTGTGCAGGATTCTTAAAAAGCACAGCATTTGTTTAAAATAAAAATCTTTTGTGCATCAGGATCCTTGCTGAATAAAATATGTATTTCTTCCAAACATACAAACAGTAGCATATATATATAGTGTGTCTGAGTGTGGGGTCAGAGGTCACTCACTGCCCGCGTCCTCCACCGTGGCCTGTATGCTGGCAGCGACTGCGGTCTGGGTTCTGAGGTTCTCCACCTCCATACGCAGACGCTCGTTCTCCACCAGCGCCATCTGCTTGTGCGTCCGCTGGTCCTCAAGCTCGGATTCCAGTTTATTGACCTGAGATTTGAGCTGGACCACAGCGCGCTGGGCCTGCAGACACACGGAGGATGGGAATCAATCTCCGAAGAAAACACTTCTCAAGACAGATGTGAAAAAAACCAATGTCTAACCTCCACTTTTATGAGCTCCAGCTCTGGTTTCACCACCTCTAGTTCTTTCCTCAGAGTATCAGCCTCGGTCTCTCTGTGTGAGAGTTAATATTACAGAAGAAATGAAAAGACATTTCAAACATCTGGACACCAATTTGTTCTTTAATTATAACACTACTATCCACAATTTAGAATAATAGTAAAGTCATCAAAACTATGAGATAACACAACTTCTCTTTGTGTACAAAATATTTTAAACATCAGATTAAAAGGTTTTAACGATCATGAGAAACGTAAGTTCAGTGAAAAGTGCAACCAAACATTTGATTGACTTCTAGCTTTCTCAGATGTTTTATTTTTCTCCTAAAACTCCCTTTTACACAAATAAGTCATGTCTACATCAGGGTTATTATTACCATTAACTAAAACAATTTTTTTTTTTTTACATTTTAAAGCAAATAAAAAGTTGTAATAAAATAAATATAAATAAATAAATAAAATAAACCTATTTTATTTCAGCTAACTGCCAAGACATCATTGCTCATTTTTGTTTAATTTAAGTTTAATTACTAAAATAACTCAAACTTAATACGCTAAATAAAATAATACATACAAATTAATAGAAACTATATAGACGGTTTCAACGGCAACAACATAAACAAACGTTACTGCGCGTGCCCGTATTGTGGACCTAACTTAACTTCCGGTAGACTTCCAAATAGAATTAATAACAACAGCCAAGTCCCTCTAGAGTAGATATTTTTTGATAACAAACAAAATATGTTTGCTGCGTGGATCAGGTGGACTTGATGAAAATGCAAATGCATTATTTGCCAGCAGGAGATGTTTTAAAGCATAGACATAAAGCGCGAGAAATAGAGGTTTCCCCAGTAACAACTGTAAACAAAGCAGATCTACGCTCACAAACGCTGCATCAGGCATATAACATGCAAGTCTTCCTTCAGAAATACAGCGATATAAAAACACCTGTGCCTCGCTTTGATATTTAAACATATAAATGTAAGGCATTATTATTAATAAAAGTGCAGTACATAAGTTACTCATGTTTATTCAACGAAGCCTTTTTGAAAATCAGTTTTAAAATTGTGGCAAGTCTCCAAAAAATAAATAAACGTATGGGAAACACATCCCGCAGCACAACCACCTGAGCCCAACTTCAGTCTACTCATCACCTTGACTTTAACTGTGTTTGTAGAAGGCAAGGCACTGCAGCCAACAGACCGGAAGTTAACTTAGGTCCAGGCGCGTGCGCTTGATGAAACCGTCTATAGACATTTTAAAAAAAATAATAGTAATAAAAATAATAAAATTACTAGCGGTTTAACTACAATTAAAGTGAAAGCAGAAGATATATGAATAAAGTTGCATTCATACCAAGAAACTATAATATTTATCTATATCAGCTGAGAAGTTGTTAATGATTAATGAGAATTTTGAGTTAATATTTATATCTCGGACAAATCTGAGCATGGTTTGAGATATTGTTGAAATCTTCTGAAACTCTAGGAGTCTGCATTTGTTCTCCATTTAGTCGCACTGCTGCCAAAAAGAACTGATCTAATTTGTGAGTATACTTTGATAAAGTGGTATGTTACCTTTGCTCTTGTATGTCAATTGGAGGGTCAAACTGGTTGTATCCATAATACTGTTGAACATAATAATTAGAATTGTCATAAATGTGGAAAAGCACTTAGTAAGACTTTCTCTGAGCCAATCTACAAGGCTTGACCGATCCTGGTTGTTTTTACCATCTGATAGTTTCCTTCACCGAAATCCAGCTGCGTGTCCGTATCATCGAAGTCAGGGAATGTCTCATTCTGAACGACCACAGGCTTCACGTGATCAGCGAGTGAAGCCGCACGCAGGAAATTTGGAGGCTCCTACAACATTCATATGCATATATTCATCTGTTCAGCATTTTACACCATCCGTCATTATAGTTTCTTTCATAGCATTTTGTAAAACATTTTTAGTAAACATGACTTGAAACTGAAATATTGATGAATGTAAAGATCTTACATCGGGAAGATCAGGAATCTGAATGATAGATTTGAAAAACTCCATCCCTCTTGCTCTCTCGAAAAATTGCGTCAAACTGTGGAGGACAAAGGCAGACCAAAAACTACTCAAAGCAGCACTCCACTTTTACATTTTGTGAATTTAATTGAATAAAAGCATCTGCCAAATTAGTATATGTAAATGCACTCTAAATAAGTACTATTCCAACTCATCAAAGAATCCTAAAAAAAAAAAATGTATCACAGTTTTCATGAAAATATGAAGCATCATAACTCTTTTCAACATTGATAATAAGAAATGTTTCTTGAGCAGCAAATCACCATATTAGAATGATTTCTGAAGGATCATTTGAAAATGAAGATGCTGAATATTCAGCTTTGCATCACATAAATAAATTAGAATAAAGTTAATTGCAATAATATTTATATTTTTACTGTAATTTTAATCAAATAAATGCAGACTTAGGAAGCCTTGGGGAGATTGCTTTCAAAAACAAACAAAAAATCTTCTTTTTTTTATAAATCATTGTCATTATGAATAGGTTTTTTGTATTTTTTTTACTAGAAACATTTAAAGTACAAAAATCTGACCATCTTTTCTTTTGTACATTATAATGTTCTGATACCTGAATTGACTTGTTCATTTCTAGATTGCCATGAAAAATGTTTATTTCAGTAAATATATATTAGTCAGTGGCAATTGTTATACTAAATAAAACACTTTTGAATCAATCAACGTTCTCCATTTATTCCTCTTCCACACACTTCGTCCCACTGCCCAGAACTTCATAATAAGAGTCCCCTTTTAGTTTAGATAAATGGGCATGTGTAATACTAAACAATATTCATCATAGAGGTATAATGTGCATTAACACATTTTAAAATGTCTTAAACTTAACAGCATTAACAAATTTTTTTTGCTTTTGCTATTGGACAAAATTTCTATATCGGTGCATTATAACATAATACTGCAGTCCACCGTTACCTGTTGAACTGCTCGCGGAAACGTTCCCTGTGTCCTAACAGAGCGTCCACCGGTATTCCTGTGACACAGATGCACAGCGCTGGTAAACTCAATGAAAATAATGCATATAAATGAAGAGAGCAGCATGTAAACAACAAGACTCACTGCTGTGTAGCTTGAACAAGAGCTTGACCAGGAAATGGTAGAGCGGACCGCAGTCCTGGATGACGAGAACCAGCGGTGCCAGACGGCACTGACCCACAGGAGTGGTAGAGCTGGTGGAGCTCGACTCCATCTGCCGGAAAACTGCATTTAAAAAGAAAAAAAGATTTATTATACACACACTGCTGTCTCTTCTGCTCACCAAGGCTGTATTTATTTGATGCAGTAAAAACTGACAATTTTTATTACAATTTAAAATAACTGTTTTCTATATGAATATATTTTAAAATGTAACTCATTCCTGTATGAATATATTCATATATCTGAATTTTCAGCATCATTACTCCAGTCTTCAGTGTCACATTATTCTTTTGATTTATTTATATTTTGTGCAATCTGTGATACATTTTTTTAGAACTCTATGAAGTGCAGAAAGAAAAACAACACTTGAAATGGAACTCTTTTGTAACTTTATAAATGTCTCAACTGTCACTTTTGATCAGTTTGATCAATTTTTGGGTAAACATTATGTTTACCTGTTTCTTGCAGCTTTAGAGCTGCTTCCATGTACTCTAGAACCTCGCCTGTCATGTCAAACCTGGAAATACAATAATCCCGTGTAATTCATTTACATCAACAGATTATTCAAGCTCACTGAAATCATTAGCAATGTACTTACACTTTGTTGATATCAATGGCGATGGCTTTATCAAGAACCTGCTCAGGAGCGTCAAGGTTTGGTGGGATCTCCAGATGCTGTGGTGGAAACCAGATTAGATAGATAGATAGATAGATAGATAGATAGATAGATAGATAGATAGATAGATAGATAGATAGATAGATAGATAGATAGATAGATAGATATTTTTAACTCATATGTCAATGAAGGAAACATTAAACTTACCTTTAAATGGAAATCGATTTTAATACACAGCAGCTTGGCATACAGAGCAACAATATGTCCATATCTATCATGTAGATTCCCCTGAAACACATACAAAATTTAAGTTGAAAGTTTTTACACGAAAGATGACGTAAATGACTTGCTCAACAGAAAAACATCCAGATCATTTCGAACTCACCCATAATGTTCCCATCTGTCTAATGCTTGCGGTGTGACCTCTGCTGTCTCGTAAAGTCTACAAGAAAGACAAACATTTATATTTGTAGGGTAATTTTAGACAAATAAAGTCAAATGAAGTCATGATGATACTGGTAGTTGAGACTGACGTTAGGATGGCCGTCTCGAAGCAGTTTGTGCACCACGTGGCAGAACTTCCAGCTGAGGATTGCGTTACTGGACAGCGGCAGACTCATGGCGTGAGACCAGAACGTGACAGCACCGCCTTCCTTATGTGTGCCTAAAATGATATCTGTGCAAAAGTTAAGGACAAAGTCCAGATGATATTTAGCAAAGATGATTCAAAGCATTTGCTAAATAGCAGATTTCAAATGTCTGAGTTTGTATTGTATCTTAAAATGCAACTAGATTATCACCCAGCTCTTTATATAAAGTTGGAAATATTTAACTAAATCCAACTTTATCTATATACATAGAGTATACTCACATAGAGCTATACAGACAATATAGCAAATCTCAATTGATTGATTGTTTACACTGTAGTAAAATGTAAACTATATTATCACTAGCTGTGATTCTGCTAAATGCAACAACAAGGCATGAAGATACTAAGATATTATAAACATTAACATTATTATTTTTCGTAAATCTGTTTTGAAACGTGTTACACAACTAAATTTGACTGATAAAGTACATGCTGTGACTGTCAAACCTGGACATCTGTGCGCAAGCTCACTACAACATACAATGAACATGATTATACACACAAGAAATGCTGTATTAAATCAATATTAAAGGATACTGCGTCCATATTTCTCTTTTATAGGGGCCTCCACATTGGTGATGGATTTGGTGATGCTTTGAAGCTGTAAAGCAGATGAGATTTTACATAACATCATTAAATAAACACAATACATGATGCACACCTGTAATGTTAATACATATGACTGTTTAAAATATTAAATAATATACATCACAATGAAGCACACATTAATAACTAATAAATAATCGCAGCCAGTAGGAACATCTGAGTCAGATCTTACATACATGTATTTACATAGCAGTTCAGTTTCTGGTAATATAATAATACAATACCATATCCATACCATGGTATTTACATGTTACTTTAATAATATCATGATGTACATCCATATTATTATGGTAAAATATATTGAATTGAAATTTTACACTTCCATACATAACATGTATAGTACAAAAACAAGGAATGTATATTAAAACAATGTTTTTAAAACATAATGGCGATTGTTTTAGGCCACACGTAATTAAAATGAATTTCGCGGGGATTCCAAGCGATAAAATGTGACGATTTAAAAATATATTTAAAAAAATATTTTAAATAGTTTCAAAGATAAGTCTATTTATCAGGCGTTTCTCTCACTTAAATGAAAAGAAAAACACCAAAGATTTTAGATTTTTCAAACAAGTAGGTAAATATATAAATCAAATACTCGTTGAATGAAGTAAATATGAGCGAGGGCGTCTTTCTCACCTGAAGTTTGACGAATTGCTCCTTTTCTGCAGCTAAAGCTTTTTCAGATTTATCCGTTTTCTCGTTTTTCTTCGACTCGGTTTTCTTCGAGGCCATGTTCAACTCCTTCCTCAGATGAATCCAGATGTACAAATGATCGACTGAGTCCCGACACACACACACACACACACACTACCTGTCACGTCAACGAGTCACACACAGTTAAGTTTCCTCACGCGCGCTCTATCAACAGCGTTTCCTCAATCTTAACTTGTATTTCAGTCCAAAAAAAAAAAAACGTCAAATATTCCAACTACTTAAACCGTGAATAAACACTTATTTTAGTGTTTATTTGTTTATTATAAATAAACACTAAAATGTCACTCTTAAAAGAATAAAGTTAATGACAGCATGTAAAGACCTTTATTGTTCTTTCAAAATCTTTTCAAATTTCGGTGGCTCCTTGTCCTTACTGTGAGAACAAGACTGCATTTCAGGTGTGAAACAATGATCAGGACAAGAGCCACATCACAGTTCATTATCTCTGAAACCAAACCTGTTTGATGACAGTGAAACTGGAATGACACAAAAAACAACCAGCACCACTGTGTCATCTTGTACGACAGGTTTAACACTTGAAGAAAGTAGTTTATAAATAACGACAGTCTTTACATTGTTCAGAGGTAGTGCTTCTGTAGCATTAATCATTAATGCTTATTTTAATACACATATCATAAAAATAGACTTTGATAAAAATGTAAATCTGTTAAAACTACTTGTTAGCTTCACAAAACTCCTCTTTGGTTGCAAAGAACTGATTTATTTTCAGAAGCTGTGGAGAAGATGGAAGTAAGCGGGGATTCGCTGCTTCTCGTGGCTTTATGGACCACATTACTTGTTTCCTTGATGCAAACGTGGGCTGCTTTCGATCTGGGAGTCTCTTTCCTTCAGGACAATAAGGAGAAAATGCCATTTAGCTGCAGTTTCATCTTGAAGCATACTATGCATTAAAGTGTTATGTAAATGAGTTTTGTGATGTAATGGGTACCCCTTGTGTTTGTCTGCCTTCCTGGCTAAGGGTGGAGGATTGGGAGTGGCTGCCGTTGCCATGATTACTTTGGAGGTGACAAATGACATCACGGTTCATTGGGCTCTGAGGTTTCGTTGGGCTCACAGATTTCTTGGTAGAACTCTCCAAACTTGCCACCATTTCCTGAGACTCGGCCAGCAGACGCTGTAACCGTGATGTGGACGAGATGTAGCTCTCCTGCGTGGCATGAAAAGACACGAGATGCTAATAATATTGTATTGTACAAAATAAGTATTATTATTAAAAAAATAAATAAATCTATTACTCTTGCAACGATAATAAAATTTTGTGCCATGCAAAATGAGTATTTATTAATTAAATATTTTACTATTGCAATAATGCTACTGTACTGTAAAAAAAGGAACATTTAATAATAATAATATATTTTTTATTATTATTTTACAGGAAAAAAGTAATGCAATTTACAAAATTCACATGGGTTATACTTTTCAAGAAGGAAATATTTTCTATATAAATACAGATGGAGTTGTATTTTTGCATTGTATTGTTGAGCTACCTCATTGCCATGGCGAGCTACATCATTTGCACAGAGTTCAATGCTAAGCGTAGAATCGGGTAAACAGACAGAGCTCCGCCTACTTCTGTGACAGGGGGAGGGGCAATCCAGATGAAGAAGGCTCAGATCTGCTGTGCTAGTTAATGAAGAGAAAGTCACTGTTACGATCAGGCCAACAAAATCAACATTGTTTTTGTTTTTTTGCCTGCTTGATCTTAAAACATACCTATAACCTGCAATATTCAGGGCAATGGATTTTATTATGGTAGGACATAGTAAAACTAAGCTCTCCTTTAATTAGCCACCAAAAAAATATATTTAAAATTGGTGTGTTTTTAGCATCGCCGCAGTGTGGGTCTGATTCCCAGGAAATCCATGACCTGATAAGATTACGATTGAATACAATGTAAGTTACTTTGGATAATGCTTTTAACTGGGGCGGGTTGGGGGACAAACAAGAAACGTTGCATTTGGATTTCGACCTGACTTGCAAGATGTTTTAATAAAGCTAGAGAAGCCTACCAAGAGATTCTTGGACTGATATCCACATCGACTACACAGACAGGAGTTCCTGTCTCTGAATCATAGTCAATGACAGCCATTAAATCCACATCAGCTCTAGTGTCACAATACACTGCTTGACAGTGTGGCTCTTCTGATGGGCTGTCAGCATTATCACAGCAGAGAGACTGGGATGACGGCTCAACACAGTTGTTCGCTCTTTCCCTCATTTCCATCTTGGGTGATTCTTGTTCACTGATGTCACACTGGCTAGTCGCACAGCTGTTCTTAATGTTGGCACCACAGCAACTTTCCACTACAGCTGAAAGCTCTGTGAATTCATGGTTTGTGGTGCTCAAAGCGGTGCCAATGTCATGCTCAAAGTCAGTCTGCGTTTCCATTTCAACACAAGGACGCTGCATTAAAATCGATGGGGCATTTCCACTTGTGCTATGGCACAGGGTGGACATTCGCCCTGTTTCAAGTTCTGTCCCTTCCTGATGATCACTGTTTTCTAGCACATGACTGTCTCCTAAACCAGAATCAGCCCTACGAACACAACAACACTCATAACTCAAGACACCTAGACCTGGGTTAATCGATTTAAAAAGTTGGAAATATTGCTTTGGCAAATAACTGAAATAAGTTAATAAATAAGAACTAAAATAACCGAATGGAAATACAAATACATACTGAAAATGAAATAAAAACTAAATAAGAATAAATTAAACCTATAAAAGTAATATTAAATGAACAGAAAATATTACAAATAAAATCTAATTAAAAATAAAACTGACTGGATATGAATAAAAACTAAACTAAAACATTATATTAAACCTACATAGTAATATTAATATTTTATAATATTACAAAAAAACATTAATAAACTAAAATTAAGGTGAAAACTAAACATATAAATTATAAAAACTAATTTAAAATGAAATTACTGACCAGAAATGAATAAAAAACTAAAACATAAATAAAAATATATTAGACTTAAATAGCAATATTTTAAAAAGAAAATAACAACAGAAGTGCTATAGCTATATTTCTCTATTACAATTTACTAATAATGAAACTAAAATTAAACTTAAAATATACAAATAATTCAATATATTAAAAAAGTATAATAGTAAAAACAAACAAATACTGTAAAATGTAAAGCCAGTGGCTGAAATAAGTAATTTGATTTTATAAAACAAATGTTGCAGATGCCCACCTCTCATGTGACCTTTGACCCTCATGATGTCGGAGTGTCTCTCTGGCGCTCTCCAAGTTCAACTTCAGCAGCTGGAGGTCATTCTGTTGGCTTTCACACACCTGTCACAAACATATGCAATAATCATAACCCTATCAATCATTTATTATGTGCTGCATTGGTGTGAAAGAAAACCCTAACCAATCAAGAGCACTTCTGATGCTTTAAGTACAGAAATATGGATCAGGATTATAGAGAAACATGAAAAGGCTCATTATAAAAAGGGCAAAAAGGTTTAAAAAGTGTAATCATCACTAACTTTAAGTGAAATCCAATAAAATATACAGGGAAAAAAAACTTTTTTTTAGCTAATTGACAAGGGAAGTAATTTTCTTCAAGCCCTAAAATGACTCAAACTAAACAAAAAAAAAAAACTAAATAAAAATAATTAAATAAAAAGACTCAATTAAATTATAAAAACCGAAAACTAAATATAAAAACTATAAGCATCTCAGTACTAAAGTAACACTGGGTTATAACCTGTTCTTTTAAGATTAATGGTGTTGTTTTAGAAGAGATCACGACCATGTTTAAAACACTAAGTCATGAAAAAGGAACGCAGGAAGTCTTGCAAGCATGCTGAAAAACTGGAAATACAACTCTGAAGCAAATGCAAAGGGCAGAGATTTCTAAAAATAAACGCTGGCTGGCATTGGATGATGTAAAGAGAGGGAGTTTTGAAAGACAGTACCTGCCGCAGACAGAGCAGCTCAGATTCCACTCGAGCTTGTTTTGATCGGGAGAGTTCAAGTAAATCATCCCTCCAGCTTTTATCTTCATCTGGCCAACAGACACCACAACCTCCATTAATTTAAAACAGTGAGCATAAGACTGTAAATTATGTTTCTGCATCTGCTGTTTATATCAGTTTTTAATGGCTCTGTTCTGATCCAGTGAGGGTGAATCTTTCTTTCAAAAATTTCAGACATTACATTTTTAAGACAAATTAAAAAAAATTGGCAATAGGTATTAATAACAAGATCTAAAGTGTTTGTAAAATTTATTTAATAATTTTTACTGGCACAGAATTTAAATCTCACTACAGGAACCGCCTGCTAGCTAATTTTCAGATTTGTAATTATTCATTTATTTATTTTTTAATTAACATTCATGCAGTTACTTGTAAATAACAAGGGTTCCCAAACTAGATCAACTTCATGAGTTGATGAAAAGCTAAATAATAATTTATTAAATTATTAAATACATTATAATTAATAATTAATTAAATCAAACAAATATAAAATTAAAACAAATAAATATATCATTTAAAAAAAAATGGAGAAAAAAGGTTACAATATTAAATGTTTCAAATATATTTACATGCATTTCATGTGATTATTTAACTACATCAAAGAACTGTAAACGTAAATTTGCTCTTGAATTATTTAAAAACAAACGGGGAGTACTTAAAGTAAATATTTTAGGTCAACTGATTTGAAAAGTTGACACAAAGTGTGGAAGTCCAATATTAGTTAGATGTTAACTTTTTTTTTAGCAACCAAATAGTCAAATAAAAATAAATACAATACATATAAACAAATGCTGAGTGAATGTGTGTGTGATTACTTTAATTACATTATTTTGGGTGCTGAACAAAAACATTTTTTTTTAATGGTGTCAAATCACAATGCATTCTGGGACGGCCTGATTAGTGAAGAAAACATGATGCAATGTTTCTACAGATGTTTCTGTGTCTGAAGCACATCTATGATGCTGTCTAAGGTTGGAAACAGAGCCTATATTACACTATGACACATGCAGTAGTGGCATACTCATCATCTGAAGTTCAACAGAAGTGATGTCTTTCTTCAACAGCTGGTTTTCCTGCTTAAAGCGGATGAGCTCTTCTCTCTGGCTGTTGTTCTCGATGGTTTTCTCCTGCAGCTCGGCTGCACAAAAATTAAAACGTACTGATAGCATCCTGATGAATCCAGCATGAATAGATTCACATGAACATGATTTGGAATGTACTTTTTTAACAGTCGCAGGGACAGTTTCAAAGTAGCTTCTATACAGTATTACATTTCGGACAAAGCTAGAGATTTTGAAATAACAATGTCTACCTTTAAGCTGTGCGTTTTTGTGTCTGCTCTCTCTGAAACGGTGTTTGTGTTCCTCCATTTCTTGCAGTGCTTTGCTCTCACGTGTTCGCAGCTGTTCGAGTGATTTCTCTAGTTCGCAAAGACGACCAGAGAGCTCTAAAATGTGATTGGTGGCCTCAATCATATCTTTATCCTGGTGAAAAAAAATCATGTGCTTACATTATGTGTCTGAATACTCAGGATTTAAGATAATGTATGTGTGCATGAGTGTTTGAGCATCTTCTACCTTCAGTTTGAGCATGGAGCTGAGCTCCTCCTCGCGCACCTGCAGCTGTCCCACCTGTGATGACAGCATCATGACCGTGGAGTTCAGACTCTGGTTCCGCTCCTATGGATATCAGAAATTATAAGAACAGTTGTCTCGATATTATTGTGGTCACATGATGATATGAAACAAAAGGTTATCCAGAAAAGTGAAGTTTAGTAACTTCTTATTCTAACATAAAAGATCTTTGTTGTGTTTTGGGCCATTATGCTTTGGCACAGTACTGTATCTATCAAACAAGCTAAAACTGAAAGCACAATATGGCTTAATCCCTTCATCAAATCTGTTTTTGCTGCATGTTTTAAAGTGAAGTACACACATTGCTCATGATATGGTGTTTTCCTGCGCCTCAGAACGGCTCCGTTCACAGTGAATGCAGTGAACTCATTTATTGCATGTGCTGTGAGTTTAGCATGCATTTAGGAACACAATGGCCACTAGTTATGCTTCATTTACGTGGCAGATGATTACAACATTACACTAGATTTGAAGTGAGACATGTTTTTGTGAGCCTGATTTCAGTGAAGCTGGAGATTTCCTTCAAAATAAAAGCTCTACTGCCAGTTCTCTCAAAATAAAAGCTTAAAAGTGCAGTATGAATTCCTGACAGCTAGCAGTTTAAATGCAGTCCAAATTCTAAATATTTCTTTAAAGTTTAGAAATTAGGAAAAGATATTGCAATTTCCCGTATGTAGTTTAAAGCAAAAAATTATATTTATAATATTTATTTTACAAAATATGGTTATTACTGTCATTGTTGTTATTACTATTATTCTATTCTGATTTGTTTGGCTTCCTAAAACACCAGTGTGAATGTAATTTAGACTGAGATGTTATATCACAAATAAAAAGAATGTTGACTTCCCTTTAAAGTTCAAAATTCACTTTTGACTTGACTTTTTTTTCTGACTTAAGATTTTTTAGTTATGAACATGGGTTTTAGCTCTTAATTTTGAACTCTCAAAGTGCATTACATTAATTTTAAATTGTGCTAAAAAACAATTAATATCGCAATAAATATTGTATTGTGGACTTCATGTCATGATTTTATCATATCGTGAGATTTTGATAAGGTTACATCCCTAATAACAAGTTAGGGGCCGTTCACTTCGTGGCCAAAAACGTGTGGAAAATGCTAGGCGCGTCGCTTTCTGTTTTCTTCCAAAGCGTTCGGGCGCTTGTGCTCCGGAGGCATCTGTCATTGCGGAGCAACCATGACCTGCACTTTCCATGAAGAGCAGAAGTTTCAGCGAAGAATAAAAGGATTTGCAGCACTAACTTGCAGTAGCTCTGCTACTAAATATATTTAAAACTGGCTAACCCTGTACAGCTATGATCAGCTGTTCCTTCATCTTGGCTGAACTTTCAATGCTGTTATGGGAAAGGATGAAGCTGATTAGTTGGTTCTTGTCACATGACCCGCGGTGCGCTTGCAGCATTCTGAAAAGTTCAAATGTTTTTATCTCGATGCAGTGCATACATCCCTGGAAAAAATGGGCATGTCACACCGTGTTCACATACCGACCAAACTTAGCACACCTTCCGCACATCTACATTTGAAATAACAAACTTGATTGTGCAAAAGATGCGATATGTGAACAGCCCCTTATGGAATGTTTTACCATAAGATAAAGAGAGTGGAAAGTAATGATGTAGGAAGATAGAGGGATGGGAAAAGGAAATGGAACATGCTGGGGCAAAAGTTCAGATCTAAAAACAGATTTGACTTCACCTCCATGTCCTGCTCATGTCTGGTGGTGTTCATCTGTGTGCAGCTCAGCTCGTGAAGCTGCTGTTGTGTGCTGTTGAGCTCTCTGTACAAGTCTTTCTCTCTCGATTCAGCCACCTTCGTCCTCTTACTGAGAGCTCTGATCAACTCGTTGCGCTTCTCCAGCTCATCTGAGAAAACACCAGCAGTCAAATACATTACCAGTCAGGTTTGGGATCAGTAAGACCTCTTCTTTTTTTTTTTTTTTTTTAAAGAAATTGATACTTTTAATTAGCAAGTACACATTATTGACTGTAAAATAAAAATATATAAAAAATTAAGCTGTACAACTCTTTGCAACATTGACAATAATAAGAAATGTTCCTTCGACAGCAAATCAGTATATTAGAATGATTTCTGAAGAATCATGTGACACTGAAGACTGCAGGAATGATGCTGAAAATTCTGCAATTGTATTTTACAATGTATTCAAATAGAAAACAGTTATTTGAAATTATAATAATATTTTACAATGTGTACTGCATTTATGATCAAATAAATACAGCCTTGGTGAGGAGAAGAGACTGTGGCTCTAATTACTTTTAGATTCAAGAAAAATTGAATTTCCTGCAACTTTGAATCAGAAGAGTTCACAGCTCAAAATGTTCCAGTTAAATTCTTTAAACACATTTGTTTATTGATACAAAGGTGCAAAAGAAGAGCCATATTTTGAAACTTCAACAGTTCATAACAGTGCTTTCGATTAAGGGGGAATATAGAATTCTTAAAAGAATAGTAGCAAAAACAGACAGAAAAAGAGCGGAAATGGTTATTTTAAACTAAATTATAGTGTTTTGGAGCAGAACTTGCAGTGCATCTGGAGAAGTGCTATTAATATTTTAATTATACTATTATTACTATACTATTGATTCTTGAATTAGCTTTTATTTTCTATATTTTCAGTTTCCATTTAAGTTAAGCATATTAAGTTTAAATTTAAGTAATTTTGCTGTAATGTTTTTGACATTTACCATTTAAGTTTAATTTATTTTTATTTCAGTTTTAGATTTAATTCCAGTTAATAATGGTAGTGCGTCAACTTCTTTTAGTTAGTTTTTCACATTTATGTCAGCTTTATTTCAATTAACAAAATTGCATTTAGTCTGAGTTAGATTTTTGTTAACCCTGCTCTGGAGTCACTCTCACCCTCCAGTCGGGCACATCTCTGTTCCAGGATCAGCACTCTCTGACGGTCCTGCTCCCAGGACAACAGCTGCTTGTGATGGGCTGCTGCCATGGTGTTGAGCTCCTGGTCGCGGTCCTTCAGTTCTGCTATGAGAAGCTGCAGCTCCAGACGCTGCCTCTGGATAGTGGAGACCTCCAATCCATTAACTGGGATCTAGTAACAACCCAAAAACAGGTTAATTATTAGTTAACAAAAACACCAAGTCATCCAGGAGTTACCATGCCATTCACAGTTTTAAAGGAATAGCTAAACCAAAAATCTAAATTTGATGATCCAAACACACAGCTTAGATTCATTAGACGTTTACTGATGGAATGGAGTGATGTGGGTTTCTTGTGGATTAATGTGATGTTTTTATCAGCTGTTTAGACTCTCATTCTGACGGCACCCATTCACTGCAAAGGATCTATTAGTAATGCTAAATTTCTCCAAACCTGTTACTATAAAGAAACAAACTCACCTACAGAGTAAGTTTTCAGCAGATTTTTGTTTAATACAATTATATTCTGGAAAACTGGGATTTCAGTTCAAGCCACTTCAAACGTGTTACCTGGAAGTCCTGTGTTAATGAGAAAGAGGACATTGGTTCTGAGAGGTCATGTAGACTCAGTCTCGCAGGCCTTGTTCTGTTTTCATCTCTGAGTTTGGTGGAGGAAAAATCTGGCACGTCATTAGCAGCAAAAAGATTCTGAAGAATGGAGTATCGTAAACTCAGAATCAGATCTTTTATTCACCAATAAGTGTTAAATTGTAGATATAACTGCTTGAACTAAAAACAAGGTTACAATAAATACAAAGGAACAAGAACATGTCACAATATAGATAAATCAACAATGTGCCATATAAACTATGCAAACAGAATACACATTACACATTCAAAGTGTAATTAGTATTTAATAAGTTTAAAGAGAAAATTGAAGCTTTATAACAAAAGTGGAGAGAAAACATTCCTTTTTAGTTATTTTTCATGATTATTTTCAAAAGATTAGCTATCAGTCAGAATAGCTATTGTGCTCATCACAAGACATCTGTTTTCATCATTTTAGCAACAACATAGATACATCGCAAACATCAAATAACACAAACGGAATATAGTGACTAAAAATGTTAAATATTATTTTTAGCTTCTTCAAAGTTAACATGCAATTTATTCCAGCTCTGTACACTCTCTCAACCAACTTAATGAGTTGCATCATGAGATAGTATGAGTCTCTGTGTATGATAGACACTTGTTAGTGGCCCTTCACTATCCATTAATGACCGATACTTTACATAAAACGATTTAAAAAACAACCAACCAACCTTTTTTAGAGGAGTACTGTGCCAGGGCTCCACTGGAGATCCTGTAAATGCATGAATTAATGCAAATAATAATCATCATGTTTTATATTTGAGGGGTTTCTACTATTCATTCATGTTTACATGAGGTTTATCACCTTTTGATATCGAAAAACTTCCAAGGGTTTTAGAGTTTCTTGTTTCCTTGAAGCCCTCCATCACGTCTCGCATTGAAACACTGACAGACAAATGTCTGTACTAGCAGACAAGACTTGGTTTTACTACTAACTTCACTTTAAATGAACAAAACAGCAGCGCCAACATCATAGCGATGCACAATATCAATATCTTGTTATCGGTGCCTGATTATGACACACAGTTTAGTTTGATTGTTTTTAAAAATGCATTATTTAAGTGTAAACAAAACACTCGGGATTAAAAAACAACAATAAATGCAACCTAAACAGCCTAACTCATAATCAAAATCACTTTTAAGTTTTAAAAAGTGTGCAATTAAATATTTGCATTCAGATTCAGTGTGAAATGTATGTAATAAGAAGCGGGTGATTATTTTCGGAATTCTCAAACGGCATGTTAGGATCCGCGCTTAACGGGGCTGTCCAACGAGATGCCTGGTTTAAAATATTAGTTCAAAATTCTGTTCATACATATGCTCTTTCATTCGGTTATATAAAATGTCTTAGATAAAAGTCGCATTACAGATTTTTAAATTATTATTTTAGTATAACCCGAAAATATGTAATCACGAAGTACGTACGTAACACGGCAAAAGCGCAAACTACGTTGTTGCGCTGAATTAGACAGCCGTTGTCAGGACCCAAAGCCAAATCAGACAGTGAAGGCGTGCTGAGCAACAACATTTCTTTCACCCTTTACGGAGCATCCGCACAAGTTAATTTAATAATGATCAATGTGTTACTCAAAAGCAAGGTTTACTGAGCTTATATCGACGCGGTATGTATGAGCTGGAGCGCGTGGCTGCTGTACGAGAGCTTTGATTAGCAGTGCTGGCTAATGAATGAGTGATCCTTGTTCGGAGGCTTCTAGAATCAAGTCACTGTCAGTGACTCTAAAAGAGTTTTAAACGATATTTGAATTAATTTATTAGTGTAATAAGAAAAGCCTTTAATCAGACCCATTGCGTTTGATCATAGTGTGTTGGTTAGTGTCCCTAAAGCAATGTACTTAATGTACTTTTAATGTACGTTACTTAAAACATCTTTTGTGATTTTGTTAACCAAAATAGTACGTTTTGGGAGTCTTATTAATTTTAAAATATTATTAAAATTCACCCAAGGTTGATAAATCGTGCTGAAGTGATATCTGTCAGAAGGGCCTTTTGCAATTGCCTGATGTGTGTTTAGTTATATCTGTTATAGATTTTGAGTATAACAAGACAGAACACATCTCTGCATGCATTATAAAGACAATAAATTGGTTTTTGCAAACTAAACACTTTACTCTAGGTGTTAGTGAATAATATCTTCTAAGTGCACATTTTAGCCTAGAATAGATTTTGCCATAGCTTAGAATTCAAGTGTTGGTCTCTGTGCATCAGTCTAAAATAACACTTCTGTATCGATTGTAGATTTGTGTAATATGGCTACTACTGAGAATGCAGAGTCGGGGTCACCAGAAAATAAAGTGGATCGGGCCGACCAAGATGCAAAGTACCCACTGAAAGTTCTCTATTGTGGAGGTGAGAAAGTGCAAAAAATAAATAAAAATGAATGTACTGCCTAAGCTAATTGTCTGATTATATTAATTACATTTAAAAAGTAGTTAAAATTGTATTGAATTCGGGTTCGCTGTCATGTAATACAAACATTTCTCTCCTGTTTTACTTGCAGTGTGTTCTCTGCCAGTAGAGGTGAGTACATCACATGTTCAAGGAATGGTTCACCTAATAAAATGGAAATTTGCTGAGTATGTACTCACCCTCAGACCACCCAATGTGTGTATGAGTTTGTTTGTTTGTTCATGGGAAAAGATTTGGAGGAATTTGGTATTAGATCACTTACTCACCAATGCAGTGAATGGGTGCCGTCAGAATGAGTCCAAACAGCTGATCAAAAATATCACAATAATCTACACATTTCCAGTCCACCAATTAACATCTTGTGAAGCAAAAAACTGAGGCTTTTTAACTTTAAACCACTGCTTCAATTGCAAATCTGCAATTAATAATAATTACTTTCTCAATTGGAAAAGTCATCTAGTCTGAATCAGAAGAGAAATGTGCACAGATCATGAAATGTCTACAAGCGAAAACAGTTCTAAAAGTAGTGTATCTCTATTAGTGTATTTGAGTGCAGTGGATGCACTCGTTTTAAGGATTATGCACTAATATTTTGTCAAGAAGCAATGATTTAAATTGACAACATCTTGATGGATGGAGTGGTGTGGATGGATTATTGTGATGTTTTTATCAACTGTTTGGACTCTCCTTCTGACGGCACCCATTCACTGAAGAGCATCTGTTGGTCAACAATTGATGTAATGCTATATTTCTCAAGATTTTCATTTTTTGGATGAACTATTCCTTTAAAAATGATAACGCATTCTGTTGCTAGAAAGCAAATGAATAAAATGCATCTGCTTTGCTCTGCTAGTACTGCGAGTACATGCCTGAGCCGGCTAAATGCAAACAGTGGCTTGAGAAGAACTTTCCTGATGTGTTTGCTAAACTGACTCTGGGTAAGTAGATTTTCTTTTACATCAACTTTTCTAAAATGTCACCAAGTCATATTTTATATATTTGACACTGAGACAAAGAATATTCGGTGGGCACCATTATGACATGCACTGCTTTAAAAGTTAGTAGTTTTCTCACCGATGTCACTGCTGTTGTGTAAGTACAGCACCCAAGAAGGAAACAACAGGAGGAGGAGGAGGAGGAGGAGGAGGAGGAGAGGCACCCGCTGTGGGAGAGGAAGAGGAGAAGAAGAAACAGAAGAGAGGTTAAACATTATTCTTTTACATTTAACATCTATAAATGAAAATGATTTGGATTGGTGGAAGTGGAAGTGTATATCGCACATAACGCACCACTTTTTTTGAATGTCTTTAAGGGTAGGTTGCCAGATTTGTATTGTTACAATGTTCCAAGTTACCTGCACCAATATATCTGTTTATTCATCAGCAAAAGTTTGCAAGATGACATAAAATGCATCATACAGTCAACTTTTGACAGTGCCAGGGCTTTTGTGAAAACTACAGATAATACGGATGGTAATCACAACTAATGTTTAGTCTGATTTAGCCCAGTGCAGTATGGTTGTTCCTACCTTTCTTCAGAAGAGTCTTTTTTTCTCTCTCTTTTTTTATCATCACATAGCACTGATTTTTTTTATTGCATTTCTACTGCATGGACCGATAACTTTTATTAAAAAGGAGTAAGTGGTAAATTACTCCTATGTTTTAACATTTGAAGTTAAATAATAGCTAAAGGGGAGTTTTTTTATTAGCTTTATGTTGTTGGTTTTATGTTAAGATCAGGTTAAACCTATTAGTGTTATTTTAGTATTATTTGTATGCAATTAATATAGTATTTATTCATATTTTTTATTAGCCCTTATTGTTATAATTTCAGTTTTAGTTTGGGCTTCTGACATGTTATTAGTTTTGGTTGTTTATTTAATATTTAGTTTTAAAATGTGTGTGTGTTTGTGTGTGTGTGTATATATATATATATATATATATATATATATATATATATATATATATATATATATATATTAGTTTTTTAAATTAAAATTCTCATTTGTTTAAAATTTGCATAAAAAAAATTTCAGTAACTGAAACTATGTTTTTCAATGTTTTGTTTTAGTTGCTACCAACAAACACCAATGACATATTTAATATTTGAGTTTGTCTGACTGTGACATTATAATTGAATATTCATTTAGTTTTTCTCCTTTATAGGTGGAAGAGGTCAAATTAAACAGAAAAAGAAGACCGTCCCGCAAAAAGTCACAATAGCAAAAATCCCACGAGCTAAAAAGAAATACGTCACAAGGGTGTGTGGCCTGGCCACCTTCGGTAAGGCTGTGATTGCAGTTACAAGACTGTCCTAATGTTTGTCACCTATATTTTCACCCTGTGCTAACGTTGTTGCTGTTGTTTGTGATCCACACACATCAGACATTGAGCTTAAAGAGGCTCAGAGGTTCTTTGCTCAGAAATTCTCCTGCGGTGCCTCAGTGACAGCAGAAGACGAAATCATCATTCAGGGAGACTTTACAGACGACATCATCGACGTCATCCAGGAAAAATGGCCTGAGGTAAGCCAACATCCCAGATACAGCTGCAAAATCTGACCAGAAGAACGTTCATCGAAGTCGTTTTTGACATGTTCTCTAACCCCACAGGTGGACGACGACAGCATTGACGATCTTGGAGAGGTCAAAAAGTGAAGCCCGATATGCACTTTTACTGAAATGGATGCGACGTGACACAGCAAACCTGGCCAAATGTACACATTGACATAAAAGCCCTTTTATATCTATTTTATTTACTGTATAGAATTTCCGTGGACTTGGCTTCATCCTTGGGGTTTTTCAGTTCTTGATAGATGCTTTGTCTCTTGGTTGCCAAAGGTCTAGTATGATGTGACTTAAAGCATTTCTCACATGCAAACAGTAGACTAATAAATTTCGGTCTCGTTCGACACACTTCTATTGTGTATCGTTTCTTTTATCACTGCCTCCGATGCAACACTGTGGGCTTTAGTTTGAGGATTTACAAGTGCATTTCGAAAGAGTAATAACAACAACAACAAAAAATTACTCACCTTCATATCGGTCCGTACATATTTATTTATTCTGCAAAACAAAAATAAAAAATGTTTTAATAAAGAGCTGGATGGGTAAATTCAATACAATGTCAATGTGATTTTTGTCCTACAATTTTAACTTCCTTTAAAGTTTCATTATCCATGCAGCTTGCTTATTACAATCAGTTTAGGTGAAAATCAACCTGATACTTATGCCATACCACAATAAAGTCCCTCTTGTGCTTTAGTCCTTACTCCAGTCCAGTAGATGGTGGAAATGCATCTTTTATGTTTGACATCTGCCATTAAAATGCCAGAACAAAATACAAATGTATTTCTACAAAAAAAAAAGATCTATTCAAAAGTTAAAATGCATCCTGAATCAAAGTTCTATCACACACATCTACAAATCCAGCTCTTCTATTCCTCCAGTGCCATGAGCAGAAGGTTCAAACCCCTGCTGATTTGATTCCCTACACTCCTGCTCGGTCTGACGGTCTACTTGTTTCTTTTGCCTTTTTTCTTGAATCTCAAATATTTTTATCATTTACTTTCTGTTCTAGATGTTGTGAAGCTTATTTGGATTTGTGAATATCGTTTTATGTATTCATGTATGTTCATTATCATTATTTTTATTTAGTACACTCAAACCAGATATGAGAGAACAGTTGGTTTCAGTTGTATAGAAAAAGATTCTGTCGAATGCTTTTACCTGCATTTGCTTAGTTAAAATAAAAAAATAAAAAATAGAATTTGCACTGACATTTTCATGACAATAATGTCAGTGATGTCAACAAATTTCAGTAGCACATTATAATGTGAATTTTTATTGTCCTCAGTATGAAACAAAAAAATATTATTTAAACATAAATGTATATAAACAATATTAAAAGAAAAAAATCTAAAGAACTAAATATTTTGCAGGGGAAAAGGTACATTTGTAAAGAACAAAACATGATGGAATTTGTTCTTAATTTAATATCAGCTTATTTTATACAATTTAAAAAATGTTTTCATTAAATATTTTTAATTTAGCACAAAAATTTGTTTTATTAATCATAAAGTATTTTTCTTTTTAAGCCAAATATATTTTGGATTAAAATAGAACCTGAACAGTTCTTTTGTGAGATTCACGTTATACCAACAAAACAAAAACAAAGCGCTCTCTGTTAATTGTATTGTTCTCTTTTTCATTGTTTGCTAGTAAACCCAAGTGTAAAGTATCCTTCCTGTAATCATTTTAATGGCGCTTTTGGAGAGTCCCAAGTATCAGAGCGATATGATTATTAAATTCCCAGGAGACCAAAATGCCTCCTGAGATCATTTACTCATCACACCTGGTTTTTTGTTGTCCATGTGCATGCTTACAGCTACACCGTTCGCATGTGAGCAAACATCTTAAGAACAAGTCTCGTGGGAATCATTGCCGTATGAGTCGAAACAATGAAAAGATCTGAAGTTCTCTGACTTTTGTCTAGTTTCACAGCAGCACCATAATCATGAACAACTCCTGAATGTGCGGCACTTACGAAACGCCCATACTAGACCATTACCTCCCCATGATGTTCTCAGAGTTCCTATTGGGCCTTATCGGGAACATTCTCGCCCTTTCAATGTTCTTCTTCCACAGATGAACATTTCTACTGTCTAAACAACCACACACAGAGCGAAAGCTTCAACATCTGCTTTGGGAATAATTCAAGGTTCAACATGCACAATGTTATCTATGTTCTCCAGTTGTTTGTGCCCACGGCCATTGTTATCTACTGCACAACCTGCATTACATGACAGTTCTAAGACTAAGACAGTGTGTGGACTAAGGAGTGGCTGCCGTTTTCATGATATGTTTCTTCCCGAGCAACATCTCGCGTATCACCTGACGTCCTGAAACTCTGGTATAATGATGCATTTGAACTGAATTAGATACTCTACAGTCACAGAGACAACAGACACTCACACACAACAGCAATCACACAAAAGTGGATTTAAAATGAGATTTATTTATTTAAATATAAATGATATAATATAATATTCATGCAACCTTTAAAAACTGTATTGACAAACTACATTTCACATTTAGTGATATTCTGTGCATTTGATTTATATCTAACCTTTTTTTTTCTTTCTTTCTATTTTGAATACTGATTTGCTACTGGTTATTCAATGCTCCATAAATCTAATTAGTATTTTGTGTATTTAGTCTTTTTGGAGATTATGACTAAATGAAGACATATTGTGTTGCATGGGCAACCTCTGTAATGTTTTAAAGCTTTGGCGAGAATGACATTGCTTTTGAAGATGTGTTTTTGTCATTTGTCTTTGTTGTTTTTTTTTTGTTTGTCTGTTTTTTGCATTTCCGTTATTGTTTAGAAAATTGTTAAAATTATCCACAGCTTAATGCTGCTGGTCAGTTTAAGTTACAAACCTCAAATTTCTCTCACACACACACACACACACACAACTGTGCATGATGAACAAATCTACTTCTTGCATTTATCATGTTTTTCTTTTTTGAGTTATAGTCAGGGGCGGATCTAGAAAAATATTGATGGGGTGGCGAGAAGGGGGCAGGAATTTCTGAGGGGTGGCAACATATGGCAGACGTATATATACTGAATTTAGTCACAGTTGTCACAGTTTGATGATAAATATATGTGCACACTTCAAAAGGCACAGGCTGCCATTTACAAACTTAATCTCATGCAATCAATGTCTTGCATTTGAAACAGTTCATATAAGGAATAAGTGACCATACCCCATTAGCACCACCACACTCACTAATGCACTCAGTATGCATCGACATGTAATTAAGAGCTTTATTACAGGTTCAGTGCTATCAATATGTCAATTTATTATAAGAAACACAAGACTTTAACAGCCAATGACATTTCCAGCTGGGGAGACTCAATTGATTTTCTTCTGTTTAGTGTTAATCTTCATCTAACTCAACCAGTCAAGAGCTACATTTATATTTAGATGTAATATGAATATGGTCCCTGAAGCATAGGTTTTATTAGCTGACAATAATAATAAATAAATAAACATTATAGGTATAAATACATATGTACTTTTAGAGATTGTTTTTGAAAAATATGGTGTTATTGTTTTGGCAAGTTTAAATTAAAATTTCTATGAAAACTTGTGTGATATTCCTTTAAAATAACGTTTTAGTATATCTAAGTATATTTTACTAAGCAATTTCTTACATAATTTCTTTGCGCTAGACCAAACTTTTATTTTGGTGGGTTGTAACCAGAGTTTCTGTGTTTTTTAATTAACTATTATTATTAGCTATTAAGCCTACTTGAAGTATAGCATACTCTACTGTGCAGTAGTGCTATATTTCTTTTTGAATTTCTTCAAGTTAAATCGAAACTTTATTTTGACAGGTTGTCATAAAAACATTGCTTTTTCTGTCTGTGTATACGATACGAATGAATAACGATAGTTTTATCAAATGAAATGGTGAAATCCTCTCATAGTGCGCTGTGCACATGTGTAGCCTACATCATGTGACAGTATAGTGAAGAGCTGAAAACACCACGCGTGCTTCAGTGTGTGTGTGTGTAGTAGAGCACACATTCCCGGAGATGTGTATAACAACACCTTCAGGGCCGCTGTTGGCCAAATGGGTGTCCTGAGCAGGACTGTATTGTTGTGCCACCCTTCCTCAAATATGATGATGGAAAAAACACCTACTATAGGAGTGAAAATATAACTTTAATCAAATAAAAAACTAAATTAATAAATTGTATTATTTACAAATCACAATTGTAGCTCTTGACATTTACCTGTGGCAATAACTTTATTATGATTCTAATTTATTTTATAGTCTCAAGCATTCAGAAATCATGCAAAAGGAAACTAAGCAGTTTTACTATGATAAAACCATGGTTTATTTTTGTAAGGGTTGTGATATGCACTTTTTTTTTGAAGAAATGATAAAGGCTGTGTCATCTATAACAACAAGGTGTCCAAAATGAAAGATTAAGTGAATATTTGAATTAAATGTTTGGTCAGTAGCCTAAACAAGGATTTGATCACCCTGTAAGTGTAACCGCAGCAATCACATGGCATTTGTAATAACATGTACATGTTATTTTGTTTTTGCCTGCATTATGTATTGTAACAGTGTTATTATTAAGCAATCATTATTGCCTCATTATATTTGTATATAATGCATTATATATATATATATATATATATATTACAGTATATTAATACTTTATAAATTATTATTTGAAGTAACAAAACCATGGTTAATTTGCAGTTACCATGGCTACAAGAATGATGATTTGTGGTGTTATTGTTAAAACCATGGGTAATGTTCGTAAGGGAACCTGAAAAAAAAACTTTCACAGGAATGTGCCTGAAAGTGATAAACGGGCCTGGTTTTTACCTAAATGTTTTATACTTTATTTTAATATATATTAAAATGTATAAGGTGTGCATTGTAACTGACACCTAGATGAACAGATTACAGTTGTTGTTTTATGACTGCAAGTCTTTCTCCTCAAATGCTATCGAGCTTCAAATTTGCGTTTGAGCCCATGTGAAAGAGTAGCATTATTTACATATGATTTACAGATTATTTAATACATATCAAACATTATATTCAATTGTGCATTATAGCTGACACCTACATGAACAATTACAGTTGTTTTTATGACTGTTAGTCATTCTCCTCAAATGCTACTGACGTTAGAAAAGTGTATACCAATATCGCATGTAACTTTAGAGACGGTCCCTAAATTTGAGACTCGTCCAACGTCAAGCCAACTTTATGTATGTTTTTTTAATTTATTTTTAATTTATTTTTTTTTTGCTTTTACTTTTCTTTTCTCTTCGCTGGATTGCTGATGTACTCTACCCAGGCATAGATGTTCATCCATCAATCATGAACATTCAGCCGCAAATATGAGGTGCGAGCGGTCTCGAGCGTGGATGGGAGAATGGAGAAAGTTTTTTTTTTTTTGAGCAACTGGGATGGTGCCCCCTCTGGGAGTTGGTCTCCTACTCTCAGTGCGTACTCTGCGTGTAGGGAGCGACGGTACTGAACACCTTTAATATTGCAGACACTAGTCAATATCGAGATTTAATTAAATGTACAGCTCTACTTTTGATTTATTCATTCAAAAATGGCCGAATTCCGTGACGTTCTGCTTCATACAGCAAGTTCCATTTCCACGATTCCCTGATCCCTGTCGCTTTTCAAACACAAACGGTGAGAATTTATGAATGAAAGTGTGAAAGTTCTGACACAAAACTAAGTTGTTACATATCCTCACGCTTTTTAAAAGTGGGTAACATATCACATAGTAGACTAAACCAATGTAACGTTAGTTATTTATCATCTCAAAGTCTGTGCTTTCATTAAAGCCTCATTTATTGATAGATAATCAATTTTTACCTAACTTTTCCTCCTGAGTCTCAGTCCAGTGACACACTGGCTGCGTGTTGTGAGCGTGGTGGTTCTGCTGTGTGGCGGCTGCTTCGCGTTTTCTGTGTCTTTACACACCAGAATCGTGCATGACGCGGTGCTGGCGCGCTGCTGCTACTGTAGGTGACGTAGAGGGAGACCGCCGAAAGAAAAAGCTCTTGTCTTCATGACAACAATATCTAAACTTCATGTTGAGCATAAATATAAAGCCTACTGATAAAGGGCACCGAGTATTGACGACAAAATAGACTATGTTTGACAGGTGCAATATTTGAAAATCGATAATTATTAATTTATTTTTTAAATTAGTTACATTTATATCTGAATATATGTCAGAGTTAGGAGCGGGTTCGCGAATCATTTGAGTCAGTTCGGGAGTTCGGAGCGGGATCGCGAATCATTTGAGTCAGTTCGGGAGTTCGTAGCGGGATCGCGAATCAGTTGAGTCAGTCATGGGGATCGCGAATAATTTGAGTCAATTCGGGAGTTCGGAGCGGGATCGTGAATCATTTGAGTCAGTTCGGGAGTTCGGAGCGGGTTCGCGAATCATTTGAGTCAGTTTGGGGATCGCAAATCCTTCGAATCATTTCCGGAGTTCGTAGCAGGTTCGCGAATCATTGGAGTCAGTTCGGGAGTTCAAATCGGGTTCGCGAGTCAGTTTGGGGATCGCAAATAATTTGAATCAGTTCGGGAGTTCGTAGCGGGATCGCGGATCATTTGAGTCAGTTATGGGGATCGCGATCATTTGAGTCAATTTGGGAGTTCGGAGCGGGATCGGGAATCATTTGAGTCAGTTCGGGAGTTCGGAGCCGGTCTGCGAATCATTTGAATCAGTTCGGGAGTTCGTAGCAGGTTCGCGAATCATTTGAGTCAGTTTGGGGATCGCAAATCATTTGAATCAGTTCGGGAGTTCGGAGCGGGATCACGAATCACGAAAGATTCGCGCTCCTAAATTTTCAAATTGGCCATAACCTTTAATTCGTTGCTGCCAACTGGGGTGGCAAGGCTTTTATTTAGGGTGGCCTTTGCCCCGGTAGATCCCCCCCTGGTTATAGTAAATAAATAAAGATTCCTCTCATGAACTTCTCAACGAGTTGAAATCTGGAATGAACTTCGGTGTACACCATCAATTATACTGTATATGTTTTACAATTTTAAAATTGAATAGACCCACTCTACTGAATTTACCCATACTGTTCTGATCTCATGAAAATCATTAAGGATCAGCCTCCTATGCACACCTGATGTATATCCACAAGGTTTTTTTTTTTTTTTTCAGTTTAAATGTATGTCTTACCACTAAAATCCAGAAGAGGGAGTCTCACAGATTTTTGAGCTTTGAAATAATGAGGTGGATGCTATATGGTAATAATCATTATAGTTATGCCATTATCAACAGATGTTATGATGGATGTAGCAGATAACATAATAAAGAATCTGTTTGAAGTCATAAAATGTAAATAAAGAAATATAGAGAATACAATCCTGATTCCTTATTTAATCTGCTTTTACGTTTCTGTTCTTCTTCTCTGAACCTGCAGGGCCGCTTACATTTTTAATTAAGCATTTTGATATTGTGGTTATTTTTTGGATCCATTTTTGTTCATTGTGTTGCTTATGGTGCTTATGATTAAATATTTCACTTTATTAAAAAACAAAAAGCACTTGCAAAAAAATGCCATTCAGGTTACTTAACTATTTCGATGTATGAGAAATTTAAAAATGTATATGGTCTAAAGATAATACGAACATATATACACTTATATAATTCTGTTTTACTTTCCTTACATGAGAAAAAGCTGGACACACAGTGAAGACATCAGAGGCCACTGCTGCTGCTCCACCCTGATGGAAACAAGTGGAAGAAAGAACAGACTCCATCGCCTTACAAAAGGATAAAAAACATGAACAGATCAAATGATTATTAAATCCAATAAGAGGCACAAATCCCCCTTTGAGGCCATTTACCAACCACACCTGGGTCTGTTGTCCATGTGGATCCTTAAAGCTACACCCCTTGTGTGTGAGCAAACCAGGGATGTTAAGAGGATGCAACCCGACATTTTTGGATATTTTCCCCCTTATTTTTAATAAAAAACTGCAAAGCAATGCAGTGCTTAAATATACATATTTGCATCACTTAAAAACTGATTTTAATTAAGCACTGGACAAAGATAAATTGTATTTTATTTATATTAATTATTAAAATATTTATTTTTAAAATAATTAAGTAAATAAATAAATACTTTTTTTTTAGCTTTTTTGATTATCAAATACTCAACCTATAATCCCATATGCAAATGTATATATGTACATATATTACATTACCACATATTAAATATATTGTCATATTAAGTAAAAATCATATATAAAACCAAATAAAAAATGGGAACATTTCATATATTAACACATCTAGCCCATAAAAAATACATGTTTATGTATGTATGTATAATACATTCTCAAAAATGTATGTCATGCACATGAAATCTATCCTAAAAAGCCATTCATACGTGTTGATATTAAGTGAATATAACAAATAAACATTATAAAATCTATTCTATTATAAAAGATAAACATACATATACATAATGTCGTTGGATTTATGTTGTTTTATTAAAGTTGTGTATATTAAGTATATATTGCTAACATAAATAGAAAAACATCATATAGATATTATTAACATTGTACACAATTAGAAGATTTACTATGGGGATGTTATATGTGTTACCAACTTATAGCTTCATCTACCCAAAGAATGTACATGTGAAAATTATACACTGTCTTGCTTTGTAATTTACATTTCAAAAATATTTCAGAAATAACTATGCAACAGCTGGTATTAATTTAATTCAGTTAACAGTGACCTGAGCTTAATCATAATTATGATAGAGCTCCTCATAAAAGCTTTAAAAAATATGTATTTCATAAGTTGTTTTGACTGATCCGAATGACAAGAAATCAGTCATTTCTACTACAAATGACTGATTAATCAGAGCATCCCTTTTCTGAAAGATTAACAATTAACACCTACAGTACAGAAGTGAAGATACATGTAAAAGACAAGATAATACAGTCACAGATACGCTTGTTTTTACAGTAAAACTATTTGCCCATTTGTTTAAAGGTATTAGTAGGGGTTTTACTTAAAAGTAAAGTTGTTAGTAATGTAAAATAAACTCACGTAATGTAAAATGTAACTCACCCAACTCAGGATCTAAAACAGAGGACAACTCAGCAAACATGAAGCATGACTTCCAGAGCTGACAATCTGACAACAACAACAACAAAAGTTAAATATTCTTGCTGTAAGGTTTCTTCTCCTGTTTTTAACAGAAGAAAATAAAATAAAAATAAAAACTACAGGCAGAAAAGTGATGGGTAAATGACATCCATGCCACACATCAATACACACCTCAGCTACATTACTATATAAGTGAAACCAAAACTACAATTTAGTAGTACACAAAGTAAATTGTAACACCAATAAAATAAAATAAAAATCACTCACAAATCTAGTCGTGGTTCAACAAAAATAGGTGTGTAAGTTACATTGGAAGATTTTAAAATAAGCGCACACAAAACTTGCACTGTTTGAAAGAAAAGATTGTGCGCCAATGTTAAACAGTAACTCCTAAGGTTCCCGACTACGCCTCTCT